>NC_061862.1:148419486-148719486 GCF_907164915.1 Impatiens glandulifera
AGCAAAAGATACATTCACAGATATAGCATCAGACATAGAAAATTTACTCAAAATTTTAACAATATATGCACTTTGATTCAACACAAGAGAAAATTTTGTTCTATCTCTAATAATATTCATGCCCAAAATCTTCTTAGCATCACCTAAGTCTTTCATGTCAAAATTTTCACAAAGCGATTTTTGCACATGCATAACAAACTTCAAACATGGGCTAACAATCAACATGTCATCCACATACAATAAAAGAAATACAGTCACAAAGTCTATATTCTTAAAGTAAAGGCAATGATCAGAAGAACTTCTTTTAAACATCAAAGATTGCATGCACTTATCGAACTTGATATTCCATTGCCTCGGAGATTGCTTTAAACCATACAAGGCTTTTTTTTAATAAACAAACATGATCAGGCAACTTGGGGTCAACAAACTCCTCAAGTTGATGCATATAAATATTCTTATCAAGTTCACCATGTAAGAAAGCAATAGTAACATCCATTTGCTTCAATTCCCAATCAAAGTGAGCAACTAAAGCAAAAATAATTCTAACAGTAGTGAATTTGACAACAGGAGCAAAAATTTCAGCATAATCTATTCCCTCCTTTTGAGTAAATCCCTTGGCTACTAACCTAGCCTTGAATCTAACTTTTTCAGACTCTTGTTTCACCTTATACAACCACTTAAAATCCACTAAGGAGTAATTATGAGGTTTAGGAATAAGTTTCCAAGTATCATTGATTCTCAGGGAATTCATCTCATTATTCATAGCAACAATCCAATTAGTAAAAAACTTAGACCTCAAAGCTTCTTTATAAGAGCTAGTCTCATTATAGTCTAGGGATTCAAACATGTTAAAAGCAAATTCAGACATATTACAATTATTCAAATGATCATCCCTAAATTTAGCAGACATTCTAACAATTCTTCTACTTCTATCCCTAGCAAGTTGATAGTCATGCAAATCATCAGATAAATCATGTGAATCAGATAACACATTTGAATAATTCAAATCATCAAGAAAATCATGTAAATCAGACAAAATATTTGAATCATGCAAATCATCAATATCATGCACATTATTATGCTCCACCTCATTGAGAACATTCACATCATGTTCAGTAGGTTGATCAAAAACTACAGGCACATGCTCCACCTTATTAGGAGATCATTAACAGGAGTGGGGGACATAGGCAAACAAGGAAAATCATTATCATTAAAGACAGCATCTCTACTTATCACAATCCTAAGCCCATGTTCACTCCTATCCTAAAGCCTATAACCTTTTACCCCTTCAGGGTAGCCTAAGAACACACATTTCTTGGACCTAAGCTCCAACTTGTCAACCTTCTGATGCACATAGCCAACACAGCCAAAAACTTTCAAGTTGCTCAAATCAAGAGGTTTACCTGAAAACATAGATTAATGACATTTCCCTCCTAAGGGAACACTAGGGGAGCTATTTATTAAATAAGGAGCAGTATGCAAAGTATCCCCCCAAAACTTCTTAGACAACCCAGATGATACTAACATAGCTCTCACCCTCTCTATAAGTGTCCTATTCATCCTCTTAGCAACACCATTCTGCTGTGGTGTGTACGGCACAAACCTATGACTTTTAATACCCTAGGTAGCACATAAATCATTCATCTGTTTATTACAAAATTCAAGACCATTATCTGTCTTAAGAGTTTTGATTCTCTTACTTGTTTGATTCTCAATCAAAATCTTTCACTCCTTAAACTTTTCAAAAACATCAGACTTATGTTTCACAAGTAACACCCAAACTTTCCTAGAATAATCATCAATGATGGACATAAAATATTGGTTCCCCCCATGTGTAGCAACACTAGAGGGACCCCACACATTAGCATGCAAATATTCAAGGATATCAGTACACTTAGACACGTTTGGGTATGAGGTGATGGGAAAACTCATCTTATGCTGTTTTCCTAGCACACATGATTCATAAGAGGGGATGGGGACAATTTATCACTACCAAAGTGACCACCATTATGTAAAAAATTTCTAGACCTTTGTTACTCATGTGAACTAATCTATTATGCTAAAGAACAAATTTATCACCAATCATAGAGTTCACAGAGTCACAAGCAGTCTCAGCATGACACACATACAAATTGTTCATCTTTTTAGCAGTAAAGATAACAAGAGACCCACGTAAAATTTTCATAACACATTTCCCCCACTTTCCCTCTAAACCATAATTCTCAAAAGATGCACAATACAACAAATTATAATGCAAATCAGGAACATGCCTCACATTCTAGCCAATCATGGAGTCACATGGAAAGTACAACCAGAGTCAACTAACCAATCAGATTTGCACAAAGAATCAGATAACACAGAGTTCAAGCTAGCATAATCACATAGATTATTAATCATAAAATATCACCCATATTGCTCTCACAAACAACCACATTAGCATTTTTAACATGCTGATTTCTCTTAGGCTTAAGACAGTCTTTGATAAAATGATCAGACTCGTGACAATTATAACACTTTCTAGCACTAGACCTAGACTTAAATCTGCTTTTACTAGCAGGATGAGATTTCTTACCAGAGCTCTCATTATTGACATTCTTTTGGGCACTCAACCTACCTTGAGATCTACCCCTCACATGCATGACTTCCCCACCAGATTGTTTACCCCCTCTTAGAGTGTCTCAATTCTAACTCCTTACTCTTAATACCATTGACAATAATATCAAGAGTGACATTGTCTTTACCATACTTAATGGCAGACTTCACATCATTAAAAGAATCAGGAATAACAATCAACAAGACAATGGGGGCATACTCATCAATGTTCTTATCACCACACAACTTAATGTCATAAATAAGTTTAGTGAAAACATTCAGATTATCTTCAATGTCTTAAATATTCAATCTAAATTTGAAAAACTTTTCAAGTAAGAACATTTTATTAGGTAGAGAAGTTTCAGTATAAAGTTTAGACAATTTATCCCACAAGGTTTTTGCACACTCTAAATTACCAATTTTTCTCATCACAGAATCAGATAAATTCAAGTATATAGAGGCACAAGCATTTTCATTCATTTTACTATTTTTCTCAACGGTATCAGCAACAACATAAACATGACTAACAACTTTAAAACATTTTTTCTGAATCAAAACACATTTCATTTTTTGTTTCCAAATGCTAAAATTAGTTTTTCCGCCAAAAGGAACCATACCATATTGATTAACACCAGACATGCTATCAAACAAATTAAAAACAATCAATAATAAATTGGCATAAATTAATAGGAGGGTTCAAGTTATGATACTTCGTGAAACTCAAATAAAGTTTCGACTTACCCACCCCGCTCGGGGATTTGCTGCTTCGTCTTCTCAGCAACGGCACAACGGTGACTTTGATTCTTAATGTTCGCGACAAACGTGACACCGACAACGGTTGAACATGACAACAACGACTTCTTCTCCAAAGGCGGCAACGACTTTCTTCTTCCTTTAGTAACAACAGAAGCATAGAATAAAAGCAAGAGGATTAAAGAAGAAACAAAAGACAAATCTACGCTTATTGGTGAAGATAATTTTGGGTCAAATTATTTTGACTAAGTGTTGAAATAATTTAACCACTGATATTTTGATGATGAAATAACTTATGAGTTTTGATACAGGTGTATTGAGACAACATGTTATAAGACTTGGATCTAATGAGGGTCATTAGACCGATTTTGACTTTCATTGCATGGAATTAGACGTAAGTCTAATAGATTTAGACGTACAGTCTAACTCATCGGAGTTAGACGTGTAGTCTAATAGATGTAAAGAATTAGACAGATGGTCTAATGAATACACGGAATTAGACGTAAGTCTAATAGAATTAGACGTACAGTCTAACTCATCGGAGTTAGACGTGTAGTCTAATAGATGTAAAGAATTAGACGGATGGTCTAATGAATACACGGAATTAGACGTAAGTCTAATAGAATTAGACGTACAGTCTAACTCATCGGAGTTAGACGTGTAGTCTAATAGATGTAAAGAATTAGACTGATAGTCTAATGAATACACGGAATTAGATGTAAGTCTAATAGAATTAGACGTACAGTCTAACTCATTGGAGTTAGACGTGTAGTCTAATAGAATTAGTAATTAGACGGGTAGTCTAATTAATATTCAGAATTAGACGTGTGGTCTAATTAATGAAAGTTAGACGTGAGTCTAACTCCTTTAGACAAGTTTGAGGTAGAACCAGAATTAGACGTGCAGTCTAACTCAGTGGAGTTAGACGTGCAGTCTAATGGTTATTAAATAATTAGACGTCTGGTCTAATTAATGAAAGTTAGACGTGAGTCTAACTTCTTTAGACAAGTCTGAGGTAGAACCGGAATTAGACGTGCAGTCTAACTCAGTGGAGTTAGGCGTACCGTCTAATGGTTATTGTATAATTAGATGTGTGGTCTAATTAATGAAAGTTAGACGTGAGTCTAACTCCTTCAGACAAGTCTGAGGTAGAACCGGAATTAGACGTGTAGTTTAACTTAGTGGAGTTAGACGTACCGTCTAATGGTTATTGTAATTAGACGCGAGTCTAATTCTATTAGACCAGGCGGTCTAATAGACGTTTTTTTATTAGAAGGAGATGACCTATTTCATTAGACTGATTTTCACAATCCGTCTAACTGAAATACGTCTAATGCTCAGTTTAAGCAGTACGCTTGGATCTAGCATCTCACCTACCCACGTGCTATAGCTGTACCCTACTTCTGCTTCACTTTCTAGTGAAGATTAGTACAGCAGCTATACGCATCCAATCAAGGAATGCCATGTAAGAGAATTTTCCTCAAATTACTTGTTTTCAGGTACATCTCTGATGGAATATTCGGCGCACTACCAGTTCTGTACGGCCACGATCCTTGTGCTTAGTACCTGCTGTGTACAATGGAGGCTTTCCAATGGAAGAGTGCCACATATCATTTTTGAAGATTCGACCATTATCTCCTGCTCAGTATTTAACAAATTCTAAGGACAACGGACAATCTGCCTTACGAACAAGCGAATACGACGAACAAACAATCTGATTTTGTAGAGAGAGAAACTACTCAATCATCTTACTTACTGAACTGTGAAGCTTCTTTCGGATTGTAGCTTCTTTCGGATTGTACTGTGTGTGAATCGAGAGAGAAAGCTAGAATCAAAACACCTTTAGCTGAGTGATATTCTTCATCTTGTAATTGAATAGAAAGTGTTCTGTTCAATAGTGAGCTAAGTGTGCGTGTAAACTGTATTTGATTCTAATCATCTTATAGTGAATCCTTCTGGTGGTTGGAAGAAGGGGTGACGTAGGGGAGTTTCTCCGAACATCCATAAACAAACTGCTGTGTTCTTCTTTTCTGTCATCTTTTCATATTTCATCTTGTGCTTCAAACCCAAGTAAACAATTCTGTCTTATATCCGTTTCAAGTGTTTACACAAGTTTGCGTAGAATAGAAAGCGAATTAAATCCCTAACATGATTTCTTTCAAACTGTTTTTCATAAGCCTTCATCCTTAGCCAGAACCCGTCTCTATCGATAGAGTCGATCCTATTAGATAACTTATATCCTCCAACCCAATCTCAAACTCCAATTATAAACCTTAAACCCTAGCTCTGATACCACTATTGAGTGTGAATGCAATTGAAATTTGACTCAGTTCCTCTTATTTATCGATTCCGTTGCACCATTACCTCACCAAAAGCGACAACCCTATCTTTAGTCTCCAAACACCACAAAGGAATTTGACATCAACCTCCCACCAAGAGAGTAATATCTATTTATATTATTAGGTCAAGTCTAGTAAGTGGGTTACTAGAGATTGGGCCACAATGTTGGGACAACCAATACTCAACATTCAACATTTTCATTATCTGTTTCTCCATCTTTAGTTTCATATATATGTCTTCCAGTTATTGTTTCTTCGGTTTCATTTTCCATGGCTTTCTAATTCTACTCATGAACTTTTAAGCTTTATTTCTACTCCTCAACTTTCAGAATTTCCCGATGTCTTCAATTGTTTTTGCACATTTATTTCTAGAATGTTCAAAAGTATTGCAGAACGCACATCTATTTGATCTTCATTCATATAAAATATCCCTGATGGTGGGCTTACCTCTTCTGTCAATAATTGTCATTTTTGCTGGTAGAGTACTTCTAGGATGCACTTCAATGCTTATCCTAGCATATGTAATGTGTTTGCTTTCTTCCATGATTGGGTCTATAAAACAATAATTTTTTTAGGAGACTAGCAAAATGACTAAGTGTTTCTACATTGTACATATGAGTCGGGATATTCCTTAGTTTGAATAAAATTTGAGTTGTTTCTTTCAATTTTCTAAGTAGATTCTTTCATTCATACAATCTTTCTAGTTTTATGTAGTTTGACCCAACATAAGTATTCCCAAATTTAGAATATCCTCCACATTTGTTCACTGCTTGATCTTTAGGAAAATAAAGATCATTGATTCATGCAAATATCGTTTCCAGTTCAATGTGCTCCCATTTCTATAGCAAGGCATCATTAGTGACTGTGAAAGATACACGTTTCTTTCCTGTGTAGTTCCCACCGACTATATATTTTCACTTTTTAATGCACTTCTATTCAACTTCATAGGGTAACTTAAACTCAAAAGGAGATTTGAGAATCTCAACATTTGGTTTAAAATCCCCTAAATAAAATTTTCCTTTGTATTGTACTTGAGTTTCAACTTTTTGTTTAGTGTTTTTCTTCCAAACTTTATTTATTTTTCAACTAGAGTTAATTTTGATAGAGTAAGTCTTATTTTAGGCACTTCCTCCTGCATTGTTTCTACGGAACAACTAACTATTTTATCATATTATTTCTTTTTGAGTAAATTCTAGTCATGAAGATAATGAATATTAAGTTAGTGTAACAACCTTGACTCTCACTTTAATTAGACCGACTGCTGGATTTTTAAAAACGTATATATTTAAGCGGAAAACAGAAACATTTGCGGAAGAGTTATAAAAAATATGATTGTCATTATAAAACCGGACCTTTTAAAAACAACAAATGCCCTTTACATTAAAAATAATTATAACATAGTCCCTTAATACAAAACATTGGTCTTTAAGTGCCAGACCTTAAAAGCACTTTAAATATAAAAACATAGGTCATTAAGTGCCAGACCTTAAAAGCACTTGAAATACATTTGTCCCTCCTTCCCCACACACACCTCCCATGCACCCTGCCCACCCTCCAAGCCTCCCTTCATGGGTCAACATAATGATGTGGTTGTGTACATACACCACACAAGTATAGTGAGTCTAAAGACCCAACAAGCATAATTTAAAGAGTATATAAAAAGACAAGTAAAAGCTGCCTAGTATTGATGTATTTCCTTGTAAAACAGTTTATAAAAGGGTTAAAATAGAAACATCTTTGAGCACATACTGGCCCTTTACATTTCAGAGCTGATCCTGAAAGTTAGAAATCCTGTTGAGCACATAGTTGGAAGAGCACTCTTCGGAGTCTATCCCTAAAGTCCACAACCTGATTAGACACTTGTCTGTGTGGATAGGATCTTCTAGATCTCGTCCCAGAAGTCCAGTCCCAATAGAATCCCAACACATATTTTTGGCATCAGACCACCGGAGATCAACATGGCTAACCTTCTGCCCAGATCCGTCCAGTACATAACTCTTTGTCCACAAAAACGTATTATACTTTTGAAAAACAGAACTTACCTTTGAAACAAATCATGCCTTTAAAAATAGAATATACTTTGCAAAACAGATTATATAAACAAGTGTGGGTTTCTAAAGATGAGTTGAGAAAAGAGCTTACCTTATAAGATGATCTTGCTGCTATGTTATGATCCTGCTCCTAAAGGTGCTATGGTCTTGCTTCTAAAAGTGTGCCTCTGGTTTTTCTTAGTAGAGAGATGGTGGAAAAGAATAAAATGAAGGAAGGGGTGCCCTATATATAGTACTAAAAGAAGGCTGGTCACCTGCTTGTCACCAACTGAGTTTAATAATATAATATTAGAAATGGCTGGTCACCTGCTTGTCTTAGGCATGGGCTAACAAAAGATGGCTGGTCACCTGCTTGTCATCAATTGGGTTTAATAATATAATAATAAAAAGGGCTGGTCACTTGCTTGTCTTAGATATGGGCTAACAAAAGATGGATGGTCACCTGCTTGTCATCAATTGGATTTAATAATATAATAATACAAAGGGCTGGTCACCTGCTTGTCACCAACTGGGTTAATTAAAAAGGGTTTGTCACCAGCTTGTTACCTGCTGGTCATAAGAAAAGAGGGTTTGAATCATGAGGTGGCTAAGCATGAGGTGGCTAAGCATGAGGTGGCACAAGTATGGGTTGGAAAAATATAAACAGTCGGACTCCCTCGGTCGGACCCCCTCGGTCGTGACAAAGATTTTCCCTCGGCCGTGACATAGATTTTCCCTCGGTCGGACCCCCTCGGCCGTGACATAGATTTTCCCTCGGCCCCAACCCCGATTTGACCTGGGCCCTTGGTTTATACCAAGACCGAAGTTTACTCGGTCTAAAATGAAATTTTGGGTGTGATAGCTCGATCCTACTTAAAAGAATTTCGACCCGGAAATTAAAACATACCGAATAAATCGGGATACTTTTGTTGCATATCTTCTTCTACTTCCCAAGTGGATTCATCAACAGAATGGTTTCTCCAGAGTACCTTCACCATGTTCATTTCTTTATTTCTCAGCCTTCTGATCTGCCTTGCAATTATTTATGTTGGGACCTCTTCATAGGTAAAGTGTGGTGTCCATTGCATTACATCATGATGGATGATATGGGTCGGATTTGGAATGTATTTCCTTAGATTGGAAACATGAAAAACGTTGTGGACTATATCAAGAGTTGGGGGCAGGGCATGTCTGTAAGCCACATCACCTATTTCCTCCAGAATTTCAAAGGGGCCGATGTACCTTGGGTTTAACTTGCCCTTTTTCCCAAACCTGATGATATCTTTGCAAGGGGAGACCTTTAAGAAAACATGGTCACCCCTACTGAAACTTATATCCCGGCGCTTCTTGTCAGCATAACTCTTCTGCCTACTTTGAGCTGCAAGTAGCCGCTCTCGGATCTTGCCCACCAGGGCCACTATGTTGGATACGATTTCTGGCCCAATCATAATTCTCTCGCCTACCTCGTCCCAATATAGTGGTGTCCTGCACTTCTTCCCATATAATGCTTCAAATGGCGCCATTCCAATGGAAGATTGGAAACTGTTGTTGTAAGCGAACTCAATTAAAGGCAGCTTGGGTTCCTAATTGCCTCCATAGTCAATAAGACAGGCCCGCAGAAAGTCCTCAAGTGTCTGGATCACACGCTCAGATTGGCCATCGGTTTGAGGATGAAAGGCTGTGCTGAAGGACAGCTTCATTCCAAGACCCTTGTGAAGACTCTCCCAGAAATGAGAAGTGAAACGTGGTTCTCGGTCAGAAACTATCATTGCTGGGATGTCATGCATCCGAACTATCTCTTACAGGTACAACTCAGCATATTGAGTCATTGAAAAGGTGGTGCGAATTGACAGAAAGTGAGCTGACTTGGTGAGACGGTCCACAATGACCCAAATGGCATTCATCTTTCGCACGGTCTTGGGCAAGCCGACTATGAAATCCATAGCAATGTCTTCCCATTTCTATATAGGAATTGGCAAAGGACATAGCAGCCTCGCTGGTCATTGGTGCTCAATCTTCACTTGCTGGCAGGTTAAGCACTCACTTACAAAGGTCATGATGTCCTTCTTCATTACTGGCCATCAATATAAAGTTTGCAGATCTTTGAACATTTTGGTGCTTCTTGGATGGACAGAGTAGGGTGTTGAATGCGCCTCAGCCATGACTTCTTGCCTTAAGGAGTCCACAGATGGTACACACAGCCTGCTTTTGTGATAAACCAGATCGTTTTTAGTTGAGTACAATGAGGTGCCTTTCTTCTCGTCCCTTTGTCTCCATGTGGTCAGCTGGGGATCTTGCGCCTGCCCCAACCGAATTCTTTCAAGTAGGTCCGGAACTATTGACAAAGTTGCTAGGATGCACTCTTGCTGCTGCTCCAACACCACCAGGTCCAGCCTCTCGAATTCCAGGATCAGGTTTGGTTGAGCAGTAAGTTGATTGAGGGTGCTAGATTTCCTGCTAAGTGCATCAGCTACCACGTTGGCCTTCCCTTGTTGATAGATTATTTTGCATTCGTAGTCTTTAACAAGCTCCAACCAACGCCTCTGCCTCATGTTGAGCTCCTTTTAGGTGAACAAGTACTTGAGACTTTGATGGTTGGTGAAGATTTGTCACCTTTCCCATAGAGGTAATGGCGCCATATCTTCAAGGCAAACACTACAGCTGCTAACTCTAGGCCGTGTGTTGGGTAATTTCTCTCATGGATCTTTAATTGCCTGGATGCATAAGCCACTACCTTCCCATCCTGCATTAGCACAACACAACCACTCTTGGAAGCATCTGTGCACACAACAAAGTTGCCCACCTCGGTTGGAATTGAAAGAACAGGGGCATATATCAAGCTTCTCTTCAACACTTCAAAGCTGTTGGCACATTGATCAGACCACACAAAGTTTTCATCTTTGCACGTCAGGGTTGTAAGGGGTAGAGCTATTTTGGAGAAGCCCTTGATGAACCTTTTGTAATAGCCAGCCAGACCCAGAAAGCTTCTGATTTCAGTCACACTTACTGGTGTTGCCCAATCCTTCACTGCTTCAACTTTAGCTGGATCAACCTAAATACCCCTAGAAGAAACAATGTGGCCCAAGAATGCTATTTCCCTCAGCCAAAACTCACACTTGCTTAGTTTTGCAAAGAGATGATGATTAGACAAAACCTGCAAAACTAAGGCCAAGTGTTGATGGTGTTCTTCTTATGTTTTGGAATAGATCAAGATGTCATCAATGAAGACCACCACAAACTAGTCTAAATAGGGGTGGAAGACCCTATTCACGAGCTCCATAAAAACTGTTGGTGCATTTGTCAACAACTCATAGTGCCCATATCGAGTTCTGAATGCTGTCTTCTTTATGTCTTCCTCCTTGACCCGGATTTGATGATAGCCAGACCTTAGATCGATTTTGGAGAAGACCAAAGCCCTTTTGAGTTGGTCGAACAGGTCGTCGATCCTTGGCAAAGGATACTTGTTCTTGATTGTTACCTTGTTGAGCTCCATATAGTCGATGCATAGCCGTCTGGACCCGTCCTTCTTCTCCACAAGCAGAATTGGTGTACCCCAAGGTGACACACTTGGGCGAATGAACCCCTTGCTCAAATAGTCCTCCAACTGGTCCTTCAACTCTTTCATTTCGGTGGGTGCTAAACGGTAAGGTGCTTTCGAGATTGGCAGACTACCAACCTTAATCACTATGCTGAACTCCACTTCTCTAACTGGTGGAAGCCCAGAAACATTAGTAGGAAACACACCTGAATACTCCCTTACCACCAAGATATCTTCTAACTTTGGTTGCTGCTCATTCAACATAACATGAGCAGCAACCAACACACTTGGAACTTCTATTTGAGGTAACTGTTGAGCTTGGAACAGAAAGGCCTTCTCATCATGGTCAACTAGTGTCACAGACTTATCTTTGCAATTAATTTGAGCCTCACGACGGAGTAGCCAGTCCATTCCTAAAATAACATCGAATCCCGACATCTCCACCACCACAAGATCTACAAACATCTTGTGATTTTGGACCTGGGTTTCACAAGCTTTAACAAACCTATTAGTTTTAAGACCTGGTCCAGCTGGCAGAGAGATTTTATAAATAGACATGGACTCAACTGGTTTCAAGCCAGCTCGTTGCACAAAGCATGCAGAAATAAAAGAATTTGTTGCTCTAGTATCTATCAAAGTAATGGCTAACTTGTTAGCAATTAGAAGATTACCTGTGATAATAGTGGAATTTGGATTCACTTCTTTTTGATTCATTGAGTAGACCCTGCCTGATATGACCTTCCTCAATTGTGGGCAGTCACGTTTATAATGCCCAGCCTTCTTACAATTGAAACAAATGTTGGAACTATGCAAACACGACCCCGTATGAATGATCCCACAAAGATTGCAAGGGAAAGTTGGCAGGTTGGCCTGGTTTGCTGGTCTAGAATATGGTGTCCTTCTTTGCTGCTGCTGTTGTTGATATTGAGGGCGCCAAATGTTCCTTGACTGCTGGTGGTTTGGATGGTTATTATAATTTTGCTGATAGGGCCGTTTTGAAGCTGACACTAGAGAATCCCTCCCTTAATAGCTAGATCGCTTGGTCTGAGCCTCTCTAACTATGTCTTGGCTGTACTTTTTTGCCATTAGTGACCTATCAATTGTTTCCCTCATTGTTGTAGCATCGCTCAGCCTCATATCTCAGCCGATGGTTGCATTGAGACCTTCTAAAAAATGGTTCAGCTCAATGTCATTGTTCCCCATTATCATTGGTGCAAAAACTTACCCCGTTCAAACTTCCTGACATACTCAGCAACACTTAAATCACCCTGGCGGATTTCCAGAAACTCCCTGGCCAACTTGTTTCTGGTGCTCAATGTGAAGTACTTGCCATAAAGCACAACCTTGAATTCTGCCCAGGTTGCTGTATCAAGATCGAGGGTGGACTTGGCTCCTTGCCACCAGATTCTAGCATCGTCTTTGAACATGAACGTGGCACACCTTAGCCTATCCGAGTTGTTGCATTGCATGAACTCGAATATCGTCTCAATTGAACGTATCCACTCCTCAGCCACCATTGGATCAGTACTTCCCTTAAAGTAGCTTGGTTTGAAACTCATAAAGTACTTGTATGCTGGTTGTTGGCTGCCTCCCTCATGGGTGTTGCTAGCATGGTTCAGATTAGACCCATTTGCTTGGAACATTTCACGCATCTACTCGTTATGAATTCGATTCTGGTCCCTCATCTGCTCGTTTTGTATCCGGTTTTGATCCCTCAAGTCATCAACAAGATCGGACATAAAGTTGTTCTGGTCATTCTCTTCAGATGGGGTAGATACGTTGCCTCTGGTTCCTCTTCTCATGTTTCTAATGGAAACAAAGATATACACTTAATATCAGCTTAACAATTTATTTAAACACTTAATAACCTGAAGGTGAGTCCTTGGAGTTGCAGTTGCAGGAGCATGTGTGTGGAAGTACAAATGTTCGCAACCATTGCTCTGATACCAACTGTAACAACCTTGACTCTCACTTTAATTAGACCGAGTGCTGGATTTTTAAAAACGTATATATTTAAGCGGAAAACAACAACATTTGCGGAAGAGTTATAGAAATATGATTGTCATTACAAAACCAGACCCTTTAAAAACAGCAAAGGCCCTTTACATTAAAAATAATTATAACATGGTCCCTTAATACAAAACATTGGTCTTTAAGTGCCAGACCTTAAAAACACTTTAAATATAAAAACATAGGTCATTAAGTGCCAGACCTTAAAAGCACTTGAAATACATCTGTCCCTCCTCCCACACACACACCTCCCATGCATCCTGCCCACCCTCCAAGCCTCCCTTCATGGGTCAACTGAATGATGTGGTTGTGTACTTACACCACACAAGTAGAGTGAGTCTAAAGACCTAGTAAGCATATTTTAAAGAGTATAAAAAAAGACAAGTAAAATCTGCCTAGTATTGATGTATTGCCTTGTAAAACAGTTTATAAAAGGGTTAAAATAGAAACATCCTTGAGCACATACTGACCCTTTACATTTCAGAGCTGATCCTGAAAGTTAGGAATCCTGTTGAGCACATAGTTGGAAGGGCACTCTTCGGAGTCTATCCCTAAAGTCCACAACTTGATTAGACACTTGTCTGTGTGGGTAGGATCTTCTAGAGCTCGTCTTAGAAGTCCAGTCCCAATAGAACCCTAGCACATATTTTTGGCATCAGACCACCAGAGCTCAACTTGGCTAGCCTTCTGCCCAGATCCGTCCAGTCCATAACTCTTTGTCCACAAAAACGTATTATACTTTTGAAAAACAGAACTTACCTTTGAAACAGATCATGCCTTTGAAAACAGAATATACTTTGCAAAATAGATTATATAAACAAATGTGGGTTTCTAAAGATGAGTTGAGAAAAGAACTTGCCTTATAAGATGATCTTGCTGCTATGTTATGATCCTGCTCCTAAAGGTGCTATGGTCTTGCTTCTAAAAGTGTGCCTCTAGTTTTTCTTAATAGAGAGATGGTGGAAAAGAATAAAATGAAGGAAGGGGTGCCATATATATAGTACTAAAAGAAGGCTGGTCACCTGCTTGTCACCAACTGGGTTTAATAATATAATACTAGAAATAGCTGGTCACCTGCTTGTCTTAGGCATGGGCTAATAAAAGATGGCTGGTCACCTACTTGTCATCAATTGGGTTTAATAATATAATAATAAAAAGGGTTGGTCACATGCTTGTCTTCAATTGGGTTTATTAATATAATAATACAAAGGGCTGGTCACCTACTTGTCACCAGCTGGGTTAATTAAAAAGGGCTTGTCACCTGCTGGTCATAAGAAAAGAGGGTTTGAATCATGAGGTGGCTAAGCATGAGGTGGCTAAGCATGAGGTGGCTAAGCATGAGGTGGCTAAGCATGAGGTGGTTAAGCATGAGGTGGCTAAGCATGAGGTGGCACAAGTATGGGTTGGAAAAATGTAAACAATCGGACTCCCTCGGTCGGACCCCCTCGGTCGTGACATAGATTTTCCCTCGGCCCCGGCCCCAATTTGACCTAGGCCCTTGGTTTCTGCCAAGACCGAAGTTTACTCGGTCTAAAATGAAATTTTGGGTGTGACAGTTGGGCTATAGACTGTTGGGTTTTTTTCTTGCTAAGAACAATCTCTTCGTTCTTCGCTTGAAACAACAATTTCTTAATTTGATTATTTAGTCCGTAAAGATCAGCTCTTTCATTATATTCAACCCGCAATTTTTCATCCTTGTTGACTTATGCTTCAACACTTTCTGTCTTGTTAGTTTTATAATGAGAATTTTCTCTATTTTTCTTATACTTTATTTCAGCCATCTCAGAACTCTGTTTCTACTCTATTTCTGTCATCATTTTTTATACTTGTATCAATTTCCTCGAAGTCTTTTACTTTTGTTTTGGGAATTAAAGGAGAACTTGCATGACACCTCACAACCATGTCCCCCGCTTAAACTCAAAGTGCTTCTAGATGGAATCGAACCCGTGACATTTTAATCTCTTAAGTCGACTCTTACCATTGGGCTACCTTGGTGGGGTACATAGTCTTTTACTTCTTTCGCAGGAAAAATGTCAATTTTATCATCGAACTATAACAAAATATTCACATATATCACTAAACTAATTTTTGTTCGTTCATACCACTGTAGTTGAGCTTAATGTTCATCTATGTCACTGCTTAACAAAACATCTGAACCCGTTAAGTTTTCCGTTAAATGATTACATGTGTGATTGACATATCATTTTTTTAAAATTAATATATATTATATATTATATATTTATTTTTATTCACTATTTCTAAATAATAAAACCTAGTTTACATTGTAAAGCATTAACCAAACAAATTATAAATTTTGAGAGACATTAACGATAATTCATTTTTTTAATTAATATATTTTCAACATTTATTTTTGTTAATATTTTTAAATAATAAAGTCTGTTAAGATAAATTAAACCTCATGGTTTCATGTTAAGATAATTTGGAAGAACATAATGATTGTCTATAAGTAAGAAATCCATATTATGGTAAGCAGATCACAATTTTAATTCAATTTATAACAATTTTTCAATTTAAAAGATCATAACAAGTTTACTTTGAAAGTTGTCAATGAATACGAGGTATTGACAAGCCACAAGCATAATCGATTTCTTTCATTTAGGAGTACTGTCTAACCCTAGATGCATATAATAGGAAAGACATGATGATACAAAATATTTTAGAGACATGTTAAGGAAACCCTAGGGACACACACTTTTCAAGAGTTTACAAATAGGTTCATAATGTTTACAAATAAATGAAATAGACCCTAAAGTTAATAAAATATATATAACATTGTCAAGATCTAACAAATATTAGGTGAAACTGTACAATCCGGGCTAAAAGAAGCAGCAAGATCGTTTGGTACTAAACTAGTCTATATAAAGTTAACTCATTATGATTTCTGGTAGCACAATAAAATCATAAAAAATTGTTTTTTTTTAATAATTAATTTCCATGTGATGAAGAATTGACAAGGAAGATGAACATAGTAGTAAAGATAGAACAATGAATATATTGTTGAGCAATGTCTTTCATATAATTATATATATATAATCAAATAAATTAAACGGCAGAAAGTTGTTTTAAAGCAAAGCTTAGACAAGCTAGCTATTGAATATGACAAGTCATGATGTAAACACCTAATTATGAACTGATTGAATTTAATAGTCATGGACTTTAAACCCGGTCTTTATTAATGTGGCAAATAAGCCGAGTTGAATACAAATCAGCTCGAGTTCGACTCGAATAAGTATTTATTAGCTCGGATCGAACTCTAGTTCGAACAAATTTATAAATTTGAGTTCGAGTTCGACTAAAAAAATTTGAACTAAAATTAAAATTTCAAATTTGAGCTCGAACTCGAATTCAAAACAAAATTTATTTTCAAATTAAAATATAATTTATCTACCTATTCAACGAAAGATATGATTGAACTCACTCGGCCAGGAACTGCAAAGAGTGAATTCTTTTGAACGTAGGAGTTGAATGGTATACCGAACTATTAGCCCAAAGGAAAGAAACTTCTTCACAAGCCCCTGTTGTCATGGTAGCCTTTAGAGTAGTTGCTTGCCAAAGCCGTTATACTTTTATACTGGTCACTGGTGGAGAAGCTAAAAAGTGACTAAGCAAAAAATCCCGACTTTTCTCAACTGGGCTGACGAGGCCTATAATACGGTTCGCGAAGCATCTGGCCTATCGGTAATCTCCCATTTCCGTCGTCGAGAGAAACGAAGAACTATAACATGCCATAACTTGAGTTTACTAATTCTCGAATAAATTATATGAAAAGTTAACTGAGAGAAGATGAAATAGTATAATTATGAATAAATGAGAGAAATGATAAAAAAAGAGTGTTTGTGAATACGTTAACAAATTGTGAAAATTGATAAATAATTATAAATAACTGAGAGAAATTGTAAGAACGAAAGATAAATAAAAATATATAATATGATTGTTAAAATATATTATTATTATAATATAATATATTTATAGAAAATAACTACGGAATATATTATATTATAACAATAATATAATATATTTTAACGATAACGAAATAGGGAATTCGAGTTTTTAATTTTGAATTTTCGAGGTAATATGACATGTGAGCTTGACATATGAACTTGGAGGGAGTGAATACAAAAATGTGTTTTAGATTTTATGTTTAAATATTAAAATAAATAAAAATATACATTTTATTTATATATTTTGGCCAATATTCAGACAAAAATTATTCTAAAAATCTGTTAAAGAGTATTGTTTTTGAATTAATTAAATTTTTTAAATCCAGATTCAATAAACCCTTTGTATGAAAGTTATATTGGTTTTGGATGGTTCAAAAGTTGAACATTTATATGTAAAAAATTGGGTTTCTTGACCTCTTATATATATATATATATTTTTTTAAAATATATTAAAAAAATATAAAAGAAATTTACGATAATAAATCAAATGGTAAGAATCGGTATCTAAGATATCATATTTCACATGTTCGATTCTTATTTATAATCCTTAAAGTGAAGTATATATACGAACGTGCAAGTTCGTCCTAACTTCTTAAATTGAAAAGATAAATATAAAAAACTCATTAAGGTATTTTAAGTGACAAAAATAGTTTCTAAAATATTAAATGTCACGGATTCGATTCTCAATTAAAAAAACTTAAAGTTGAAGTGAGTGTCATAGTTGTGAGTCATGCTAGTATCCTATATTAAATTTTTTTTTTATAAAAAACCATTATAAGAATATTTTAGTTTATGATTTTGATAATTTAAAGAATGATCACTTTAATAAATAAAACATGAAACATGATTTATATGAAAGTAAATTTTAATTTCTCTTTTTTTAAAATATTAATTGATCTAACCATTTTTATGAATTGTAAATATATATGCCTTTTATAATTTTTAATGATTATTTTAAAAAAAATATTCAGATTGTAAAAATCTTCATTTGATTTACATTTACAAAATAGTGATATAATCTATTAATTTATTATAAGAATCTATATAAAAATATACCATCTTTTTTTATTATAAGAATCTATATAAAATATATATTTTAAAAGAGATTGATAAGAATTTATTTTGTAACATTAATTACTCTAATTTTTTCATATTATAAATATTTCATTTTGAAAATTATTCTTCAAATTCTTATTCTTCTAAATTACTTTAAATACTATCTAATTCTTTGGATCAATTAACTTTTAAGTTCTCATATCAAACAACATGCACAAATTGCTCTTCAATCTTGTCTTGATGTTAACTCTTCTTATTTTTACGTAAGTTTAATAATTTTATCTCTGATTATGTTAAGTTGAAATATAATGATAAAATTAATAATACAAATATTAATAATTATTTAATTTTATAGAGAACGGTGAAGGAAATAAATGTTGATTGCATAATAAGAGTGCTATTTTAAAGGCATTTGTTTTAAATAATGACATGAGTTGTAATAATCATTGTTTAGCCGAATTTGTTAACAATCTAGAAGGGTATTGTAATGGCTTTCAATTCACATGCATATGTGAGAGACTATGTCTTCTCACAATTGCACCAACTATGGACATGTAAAGAAAAAAATAATAAAAAAATAAATCTTTCCTGTGTACTTAGTTGTGAGAATCTAATTGTTATTTTAATTTTTATTTGCATATAGTTCTACTCAACCATTCATTTAACATTAAAAGTTTAACATTAATCATGTTACTTAATCCATGGTAAAATTCTCATCCCTTCAAAAACAAATTAAAAACAATAAAAATTATATACATGATTAAACAAAGTATTTGAAAATTATAGAAACATATTTAAAAATGTAGTATGACAAATATCTATCTATCATTAGACGAGGATTAATTCTAAAATTGTCATACATATACATACTATATGATGTTTAAACAAAATTTATTTTATTTATCGGGTCGAGAGATGTGATTAATTTGAATAAATATGTGAGAGTAAATGAATATTTGGGTCAGGTCACGGATTAACTGCCAAAATCTTGGAGTGGTTTTGTAAGCACTAGAATTTTACCTAATCAATTTGCAAATATTAAAATAATTATTTTAAAAAATAAATTCAAGATAAATAAAATCAAGGCTAAATCATGATTAAATAATTAATTAGAATAATTATTGTATTAAATAAATCTCAATTACTCTACACAAATGCTAATAAAAATAAAATAAAATAATTTGAGATAAATGTTGTATTCATTTTATCTCAAATTAATTTCAAGGGGCTAAAAGAAATAAAAATAAATAATTCGAGATAATGTCATATCCATTTTATCCCAAATTTATTATTTATAAAACCTCAAAAATATACAAAATAAAATAAATAGACAAAATAAATATTATGTTTATTAAAAATATTTTGTATGTTAAAATTAAAAAGAAAATAAAGAAAAATCAATTTTAAACAAGCTCTAAAACTAAAAAAGACAGGTAATATGCTGCAACCGAAATGAAAAGAAATCGGTGCAGCAGACCACACTACCATCGGATGAACGCCTAAATCTCATCCAACACATGACGTCAAGCCACGTCGCTCACTGCGCGCAATTGAAGGAAAGTGCTTCCGCACAACAATAGATTAACTAACGCAAGCCTCAATATCGTTAGTCAAAACGCACGCGGATCGTTCAATGCTGACGAAACGCGGATGAAATGCCTAGGCTTTCGTGCTTATACTATAAATGACATCGTTTCAACTTTCCCTCAACACTCAAACGCGTAAGAAGCAAAGGATGCCGTTTTCGGTCTTAACTTGTCTTCTTTCTCGCGACAAACATATAAATCTCAGTCGAAATATTTGATAAAATCTTGTCATTTTATCTTATATATTTAATTATTTTTTATTCGTTTTATAATATGTTTGATAAATGCACTTATTTGTTTTTTTATGTGCTAAATTATAATAATTTTTATACTAATAAATAAAGTTTTTGACATTTTGTATATAAAATTAATCCCAATACTGATTATTCGTTAAATTTTATTAACAGTCAGTGTTTTATATTTATTTTATTTATGTGAATGTTTTTTAATATGATGATTTATAATTAATTCCAGTTATACATTTTGATAATTTTTATATACAAATTCAAATTTAAAAAAAGTTGGAAGTGTTACCGATAAAAAAAAATGATATTGGTGGTTAAATATATAAATTCGATGAGTTGGTGTAACTCAGTGAAAGTAAGTTTACCAAATGAGAAGATAATTAAATTCATGGATAAATATGGAAAATGTTGATTAGTTAAAGAAAATTTAGAATTTGAAGTAAAAATGTTTCTAAAAATATTATTATAAATATGGGAGGAACTAATATTAATATTTTTTAAATAAAAATTTAAATAATTTTTTTAAATATTATTAATATTTTTTTTATAATAAGATATTTTATAATTAAAAATTATTACGTAAAATAATATTTTTAATTAATTAATTATAAAACGAATATATTTAACTTAATTATTTTTTGTCTTTTAATATTTATATTTTATAATTATTAATTATATATATATATACATTAAATATATACATAAAATAAAATAAATAGATAAAATATATAATTAAATTAAAAAAATATATTTTGACATGTTTTACTTTGGTAAGAAAAAACATTATTTTAATTTACAGTACTGGTCTTTATATATGTATATATTTACACACAATATTATAATATTAAATTATTTTTATTAAATAAAAATATAATTAATGTTATTATTTAATAATATAATAATTATTATATATATCTATATATCTTTTAATATATTAATAAATAAAAATAATTAAAATAAATAATAACTGTAAGATAAATTAATAAAAAATATTTAAATTAAAAAGTATGAAGAAAGAAAATTAAAGATTTTCGTGTTATTATTTTTTTACATTTTTTCTTCTAAATTCACTCTATTTATTATTTTTATACTATCAATAATGATATATATTTTTTCTATTATACAAATTTTAAAATCATTTATCTTTTCATAAGATATTACGTAATTGACCTCACATAATTTTAAATAAGACTTCTAACTTCAAGTTAATAGATATTTTAATATTTAGATCAATTTTTTTTTATTTCAAATTATTAATCCAAAAAATAACACCTTTATTTAAATTCAAAACCTAACAAGATAATGTAACAAACCATACCATAGGCATCTTTTAAGTCATTAAATCAAATAGATATTAATAAGTATGATTGAAATATGTTAATATAATCATAATCATAAGCATGAACCTTCATTTAACAGGATCACAATTAAAAAAATATAAAAAAGACTGTTCAATAAACTAGCAAAAATTGGTTTCTAAAACATTTTTCTCCTTTCATAATAAATAAGTAAAAAAATCAAATAATGGAAGAAACATGATAAAACCAATATTATAGACTTTGCACATAAAAATGAAAATTGGGCAAAAATATTTTCAAAAATATTCAAATACATTTGAGAATTTTACTATCGGGATCAATTCAAACAAAATTAATAAAGTTAGAATGTTTTTCAAATTGCACGAGTAAAAAGTAATATTTAAAGGCAGTTTTAACCGTCGTTACAAAATATTTTTCGTAGTTAAAGCCTATTAACTGCGGTTTAAATACCGTAGTCAACCGACGTTAAAAATTCCGCCGTTAAAAAATAATAATTAATAAAGGCGGGAAAATACAGCAGTTAATAGTGTACAACGACGGTTTATTAAACCGCAATTAATAGTCTCTAACTGCGGTTTTAAAAACTGTAGTCTCCAACTGCGGTAACTTTACCGCCCTTGTTTAACATTTTTTTAACGACAAAATTTTTAATCACGGTTGACTACGGTAAAATTACCGTAGAAAATAGTTTTTAACTGCAGTTTTATAAATCGTAGTTAGAGATTATTAACTGCGATGACTTTATCGTCATTAGTTAATAATCTTTAACTTCGGTTTATAAAACTGTCGTCATCAATTATTAATTGCAGTATTTTTATCGTCTTTATTGATAAAAAAAGATTTGAAAAAGAAAATTTTTGATTTTAACAAAAAAAAAACTTTTAAGTGTAGTAAATTTACTCAACTCTCTACAACAATAATTTTAAAAATAACCATTAAAATTTATACTTTTGAAAAAAGTAATACCATTCAAAAAATTATTTATACTATACAAATAACATAAAATAATTTATATTACATTTTTCTTAATACATTATTTAAAAATATAATTACATCAAAATACTATTACAATAAAATTTGATTATATTTAAATATAAAAAAATAAAAGGAGTTTATTAATGTAACCCATCAAAATAAATTATCATTCACAAAATTTATAACAATTTCTCTTCCTTGGTTCTTGGGTTGAACAAAAACATTGCTTCTCAACTCTTTAAAACCAATATAAAACATTCACATACAAATTTATAAATTATCAACTAATTATAATTTAACAATTATAAACTAGTTTAAATAAGTTTTATACAAAAATAATCATTCAAGCATATATAAACATAATTTTTTAATAAATTTAACCATTTAATAAATATAATCGGATATAAATAATTTCACAACCAAATAATATTAAATTTCTAATAATGAGCATAATTTTTATTATAAATATTCAATAACATTACATCATAAAATAAATAAATAAATTGTCATTTTATACCTAAAATAATTTTTTAATCTCAACATATCCTCTCAATCCATATAAAAACCATATAAAAAGAACATTTATTTATTTTACTTAAATTATTATATTAGTAAAAATTACAAGAATCATCAATAACATACCTCATTGATTTGGAGTTTTTGAGTCTTGCAATTTGAATCAACATCTTTTTGTCATCTCACACATATATCAAATTGAGTATCAATCATTTAATCTAATTTTTCAAAATATGTAATTTGAAAGTTTTGAGAGTAAACATAAGAGGAGGAAACGAGGGAAGTAGGATGAAGATATAATGGGATGAGGAGGTGAGAGATAATGAAAGGTAACCTCGATAAGATGAATATATAATGGAGAATGTGGAAGTAAGAGAGTTAAAGATACAAATATATAATTATATAATTTATATAATTTGATTTGTTTTAATTAAATTAATAAATTTTATTATATTTAACGTTTTTTTGATTAAATATTAAAAATTAGTTGATATAATTTTATTTTATCTTGTATTTAACTATACATTTTAAAATTGATATATAATTATAAATTTGATAATAAATATATATATATTTTATTTTAAGGCTTCTCATCCTTTGTATATTTGTTTCTTTAACTCACAATTCATTATATATAACTCATATATTCATTATATATACAAATATATTTTATTTTATTATACATATTTAAAATAATTTTTAAGAATATAACAACGATAATTATTAATAATATAATGAAACAATCTTATTCATATTTTCTCTTATAATTAAATACAAATTATTTAACTTTAAATAAATTAGTTATACCCTTTTAATTTTAATGAGTAGACTAATTCATTTAATAATTAATTAGTATACTAATTTATTACTAATTAATTGATAGTCATATTTATATATAACACCTTTCTAAAAATGGATCATGATTAATTTTTAAATTCTTTATTATTTATATAACTCTTTATCATTTTGTTTACACTTTATAATTTTGTATACAATATTATATTTCAATTTATTTTCTGCAAATTATAAAGTCACGATTTATATATTATTTATATTCTTAATAAAATCATGTATATTATTAAGTTAAAATTGATATATAACTTTTATAAAATTATATATATATATATATATATATATATATATTATTTTTTCTGTGTTTATATATTATATTAAATTAATATATTTATTAAAGAGTTCAATTAAGAGAATGAGAATAGGAATGTGATGGATAGATGTGTGGAATGAGAATGAGTATGATTGATAAAAGTGTAATATTTGATTATAAGTATTAATCATTCTCATTTCTATTGATAATGTTTGGATTATCAAACAAAAATATATTATTATTATTTTGCCATTAAAGCTTGTATTAATATCTCAATTTATTTTTTTATTATATTTTATTTAATTAAAAATATAAAATATTATTAATTTTATATCATAATTATTTAAAAAATATAAAATATTTAAGTTTGTTATAATTTAATAAAATATAAACATTTAATATTTTATTATATAAATTATATTTTTTCAAAAATAATATAATTATAATAAAAAAGTTGAATGTTTCTAACTTTGTATTAGTTCTAAATAAAAAATTATTTATTAAACATAAATAATATAAGACAAACTCTTTTAAAATATTATATATTAATAGTGGATAAACATTTTTTTATTAAATATAATATTTTATTTAATAATATATAATATGGTATAATTTTTTTATTAACAATTTTATTTAAATATTTTACATTTAACTTTTCTAATATTTTTTAAAATATTTTTTATATAAAATTGTTATTTTATTTTTAGTTTTTATATTTTAATTAATTTATTATAATTTTATTATTAATATATAATATTTAAAATTAATTATATAAATATATTATATTATTATTAGTTATTGTAATTATTATTAAAATTTTATTTATTAATTATATTTTAAATAATTCATTAATATTAATTAAATTATTTAAATTATTTTTTTAATAAATAAATTAAAAGATTATTATTAAGAACATGTAATATAATTATAAAAATAAATATATATATAATATTATAATTATGAGAGATAGTAAAAATAAGAGAAGGGAGATAATTGGGTTAAAGTAGATTCCACGGAATATTTATTCCTTTTCTCATTCCGTATCCGAATTAAAAAACCTGGTACCAAGCATCCCTTAGTTCATAATTGAAATTATTTTTTTAATTTAATATTAAAATTTAATGAATATATTTTTTAATTAAATTAATAAATTGTAATATATTTAATTTTAATAATTTAATATTAAAATTTAAAGATATAATTTTATTTTATTCATGCATAACTATAAATTTTATAAAATAATATTAAAATTGTTATATATTTACAAATTTTATATATATTTATAAAAATCTAATAATAAATTTCTAAATTAGCCAATAATTTTTTTTAATTATTTTTATAAATCATACACAATACCAAAAATTATAAATACATGACCAAAAACATGAGTTATATATTAAACTCATAATCTTATTTTAATAAAATATAAAATATCAGTATTAGTCCAATTTATGAATAATAATGTATAATATCTAAGTATGAACATATTATATCTATTACATTTAGATAGACTATTTATATGAATGTATAAATTAAGTTAGTTTGATATTTTTTATAGATAAAATTTATAAATAATACTAAAAAAATAAATTTGTTTGAAATAAAATTTCATACTAAAAAATATGTCAACAATAAAATAGTAGATTAATACATAACTAATTAATTTATAAAATAAATTCATACAAAACCTACATCTAGTTAGTTTGTTGATCGAGGATAAAATTTATTTTTAACTTACTTATATAAAATTTATTTATATATAATACTTCAAATGTATGTGAATTTATTTACAAAATAAAAAAACAAATTAAATTACCTACCATAATATATAAGTTTTATTATATTAAAATTTTATATTCATTTATTAGACATATAATTATCAATAATATAAAGAATTTTTTTATATCATAATTCTCTCTCATAATTAAATATAAAAAATAGTTTGTTTAACTCTTAATAAATAAAAAGAGTAATTCATCACTAACTAATTTATAAATAAGAATTTAATTAATAATAAAAATCTAATTTATAAGTTAATATTTATATATAACAAATGTCCTAAAAACAACTATACAAATATCTTTATTTTTTTTATTATTAAAAATTACATTAATATAATTATAAATAATTTATTCACTTAATATATATAATATTAATAATAATATACATATATTTTGATTGAAAATAAACTTTTTATCATTTTTATGTAAACAATTATAATTATAATTTTGTATACACTATTACATTTAAACTTATATTCTAATTAAATTTATAAAATAGTTAAAATTAGAAATTTTAAACCTATTAACATTCTAAAATCATCTATATTATAAATTAAATTTATTTTCAACTTACTTACTTACTTTTATATATATATATATATATATATATATATATATATATATATATATATATATATATATATATATATATATATATTAGTTTATTAGTTTATCTATAGTTAAAAATATTGAGATTTTTAATTGAATGTTAAAAAATATGATAATAAGATTTATTTTTTATATATAAATTTAAGTATGATTTATATTATTTTGGTTAAATTTAAATCCAACTATTTATATTTGTTGAAGGTATAAAATATTAAATAGAGTAGGTTTAATAATTTTATATAGATTTTTTATTATATGTAATGCTAAAAAAAATTTATTAGAATTAAAATTTTATACTAAATAAATATAACTATAATGAAATTATTTAATAAATGTGTATATGTGAAACAAACTCCAATTTAATACTCAAAACAATAATAAATTTATATTTTATTAATAATAATTTAAATATAGGTGAATTATTTTTAAAAATATACGAGTCTTTAAATTGTGATATTTATATATTTTAAGGTAATGTTTGATTGGTGGTACAAAGAAATATAACACTATTGATATAATATAAATTATATTTTTACGATTATATAAAATTATACAACTATAAGTTCTCAAAAAAAATTATACAACTATATAATTTAAATCTCATATTTAGTATAAAATAATATCTAGTCCACCTATAAACAATATTATTTTTATATCATTTTAAGTTTAATATATTATTATAACCTATTTTAATATTATATATACCTTATTATTATATAATATATTAAACATATTTTATTTAGTTTTAATATTATTATTATTATATATAATCTTTTTAAATATATTTTTTAAAATAGTTTAATATTTTAAGTAAAAATACTTAATTTAGTTTTATAAGGATAATTTTATTAATTATAATTTTATATACTTACTTATATTATAAATAATATTTTATTTTATTTTATATATAAATTTTATTTGTATTTTATTTTATTACAATTATTATTAATATTTAAATTTATATTATAATTAAAATTAAATTAATTATTAAATAATAACCTTACAATAATTTATAATAATAAATCATATTATTTATAATATAAATAAATATAAAAAATAATAATAATTTTAAATTCATATTTTTACAACTTATACTACATTCTTATATATTATATACCAAACACTAAATTATAAACCATATATAATTTATACAATTTCTTATAATTCATACCTAACTTATATAACTTATACATAATATAGGATAGTTATAATTTATATTTGTATACACTTATATTCTATATAATTTGTAATCGTACTTTTAACTACGATTCTATATATAATAATTAAAAATAATGTGTGTTTTATATAAATATTGAAAAGTAAAGTAATATGTATATATATTATTAAGTAAAAAAATAAATATGTTTATATATATATATATATATTCATTATATATAAATATATTTTATTTAAATGGTAAATTTTATATAGTTTAAAGTATGATTTTAGAATAATTATTAGTAAATAAATTATATATATATACATAAGATTATTCATACATATTATTTAGTTCATGGAAATTATCTCGAAATTTTAAGGTGACTAATTCATTTTATCATATTTACTTAATTCATATTTATATAAAACAAATATTCTAAAAAATTAAAACTTACCATTATAACTATATAATTTTTTTTGAACAACTCTATAATAAATTCTTTATTAAAGATTTAACTCAATTATACTAGTTTTGTATTTATATAATCATTTAAATAATTTAATCACATTCATAAATAATTTATATACTTTTTTAATAATATAACACATTCACAAATAATATTAGTAATATATATTTCTAATAACTTAGTAAATTTATATCCATATTATATATATATAATATTAATAATAATATTTATTATACATTATTTGATTGATGAAAATACTTTTATAATTATAATTTTATCTACACAAATTTTACAAACTTATATCCTAATTAATTTTTAGAATAATAAAAATGAAGAAATCTAACTTGTATCCCAATTAATTTATAAAATAATACAAATTAATAATTAATAATAATCTTTTATTATGTTTTATAATCTTAATAAGACGTTTAATTTTAGTTTTATATATCTGGTAAGACTTTTAACTGCAATTTTATATACCGCAATTAATGTTAAAACTTTTAACTGCGGTTTTAATATACCGAGTTAAAGATAAAACTATTAACTACGGTTTTATATATCGCAGTTAAAAGTAAGGTATTAACTGCGGGTTTATATACCGCAATGATATGTAAGGTATTAACTACGGTTTTATATACCGTCGTCAAATTTCACCATTAATAACATATTTTTTTACTAGTGTTGGTTTTACTACAACATTAGTTTAAACCTGATGTCTTGGACCAAAGAAAAGAAATTTCTTATATAAATTTATGATAGTATTTGTTTTTATCAATAATATATATTTTACAAAACTAACTAATAATACATAGGAGAGTCAAGACAATGCCTTATGGATTTGCATAGGGATCTAAAGAGCCTTTAAAAAAAAAGCGAAAACTAAATTTATAGTTATTATATATTAGGATCGGTATCGCCGAAGGAGAGATTGGGGTCTCGCAAGGGTCGAACGCTTACACACAATGCTAGTTGATACTAATCCTGTTAGAGGTTAATATCAGTTTCTATTCTTTGCAAACCTTCACAAACTCTTGAACCGAGTTCAAATGCGGAACTGTTTGTTTCGATTTGAAACAACAAGAAAAATGAGAAAGTGAAAAATGGAAGAACGAAACACAAGACACAAAGGATTTTATGGATGTTCGGAACGAACTCTCCCACGTCACCCTTCTTCTCGACCTCGAGAAGGATACTCTTCTCAACCTTGAGAATAGTATTCACTAGAATATTTGGTTAAATACAACACACTTGTACACAACCCAGTCGAACAACCAAAACTTAGTTGCTGCATACTTTCAAACTCCTAGCACACACACAACATTTGTTGATAAATACTCTATCAATTTACAAATAACTTGATACAATAGTTTTCGGTATGAAGACACTCTCTCACGGAAAATATGCTAAGACAAGAGCCTGTAAAGAGTTTTTATTAACAAGAGAGCTCAGATAATCTTCAAGGTTACGCTGCTTCTGTTCTTCCTTTAATCTTCTTATATGTCCAAAGCACACATCAACAGTCATATTTTCTCCAACGGACACCAGTCCTCTTTTAATTTGCTTGGCTTCAGAATAGTACAATGGAGAAGATCCTTTTTCATCTTGTCTGTACTTGGATAGTAATAAGCCAAAAAATCATTATTTGGTTTAATGATTTCAGAGGAGCATGCATCATACATTTTTGTCTTCTAATAGTTTGGCATTCTGAATTTAGGCTGGCAGACATCTGCTTCTAAGAAGACTTCATCAGACTTGCACTAAAATGGAAACAAATCAGTCTGAGATTATAAAAGTTGCTTTGCCTTATGTGAGAGAAAGGGGCTATTAACTGCTCACGCCTCATTTAATGCCGAAGACACTCCTCATTTAATACGGAAGTATTAAATATCGATCTCATTAAATACCAGAACGATCTCCACTATAACCGGAACATTAAATACCGGACCGATCTCATTAAATACCGAATCTGGAGATTCTCGCCTACCGGTTTAACCGATCTCCATGTGAGATTCGATCCCTGGTCACCCGTGTGACATGCGAGAGTGCTTACAACTGCACTACAATACCTTGTTGTTATTTTAAAAACAATTAATATACTTATATGACTTAGCAGTTATATATATAATTTAACTTAGTTTTATCCATTCATTATTAAAACTTTTCATCATAAATTCTAATAATTATATTCTAACAATTTCTCCCTTTTGATTATTTAAACTAAATATTTAAAACTTGGTAATTTTATAATTGCTGGCTAGTTTCTTAAGTTGATTTGCATATTTAAATAGTTAATTAATACTACTACTTAATTAACTATTTTACTTATCAATTTCTACCTTTTTAATTATGATAGAAAAATTAAGTAGATTAATTTTGGAACCGGCCATAGATTACAATTTTTGAATATTTATTCTAAATAATCAAAAAGGGAGAAATTGATAGAAAAATTAAGTAGATTAATTTTGGAACCGGCCATAGATTACAATTTTTGAATATTTATTCTAAATAATCAAAAAGGGAGAAATTGATAGAAAAATTAAGTAGATTAATTTTGGAACCGGCCAGACGAACTAAACAGAGGTTAATCTTCATGTGCAGGTACTTCTAAAACCGCATGAACAGGTTGGCGTTGTAAAACCGGCTGATACTACAATTCAAAGAAACCAGTTTCAAGTGATCAAGTTAAAGATCAGAGGAACCGGTCTTCACCTTCTCAAGCGACCGGTTAACCAAGACATAAAGTTCCATTCCAACCGGATTATACTACAAGACACAAAAACCGGATGGTTCAGAACAAAAGTCAGAAGATTCAAAATTCAAGAGTGACGTACCATGACGGAAGAAACGTGTCTTGAAATAATAAAAGAAGATCAGATCCGATCAGAAGCATGCGAGGAAAGCAATGATGCTTTGTTGATCCGATGCTGACAACCGGAAGCGGATGTTCAACACGTGTCTCAATCTGAAAACCGGCTATGTCATCCTATGCTCAGAGTCACCTGCATGAATGCCAGGTGTTGAGGAAGGTGAAGCGTGCAAGCAACCTTTTCTGCACCTGCGTGATGACGATCAACCAATCCAGAAGAGAGAGAAGAAAGTAACCGTTGGCTACTTTCAGCTATAAAAGGAAGATCAAACGTCTTCATTAAATGGAGTTGTAGTTGTGAGCATCATAAGTTCTGAAAGTCATAAAGCATTAAATTCTAGAGAGATAAAGTCTTGTATTCCAAAACCGGTGTGTCTGAAACCGGAAGCTTTCTGTGTGTGTTTGTGTTGAGTTGTTGTATTACATCAAAGTGTGAGTTTGGTGTAACCGGCGAGTAGCGAAGTTGGGCTCGACCGGAAGTGTTGTTGTAACTCTAAAGAGTTAGTGGAGATCCTTCTCATAATCTGAGAAGAAGGGGTGACGTAGGAGGGTTTGCTCCGAACATCCATAAACAAATTCTTGTCTCGTGTTCTTTCTCTTGCTTTCATTTCTTGTTTACTTAATCCAAACCTCAAATCAATCATACTTCTAAAACCGGTCACTCATATCCATAAAACCAAATCCTCCTAAAAACATCATCTAAAGTCGCAAACATTGCTTCAACCTGAAACAGACATTTCCGCCCTTGAACCCGGTTCAAGAGTCTGTGACAGGTTGTGCAGTGCTGAGAAAGGTTTTAGTCTTTAACCGGACTATCACCAAAGAGTGTTGTGTGTTGTAAGCGGCCACCCTTCAAGAAACCGGAAACACCCCGGTCCTCCAAGGGCGTCCCCGATCCTAACAAATTATTTAGAATAAATATTCAAAACCAGACGAGTTTTATAATTAAATTAGTCTAGAAATTATTGTAATCTAACAATCTTAAAGAATTTCTAAGGTAAGAAAACTTAGACTCGAGAAGTGGCTTCGTGAGGATGTTAGCCACTTCATGCTTATTGCTTTCATATGCTGTGTCCATTAGAAGCCGACTGTCCAAATGCAATGCTGATTCTTCCACACTACAGTCCTGCTTTATTTGCATTCACAGACAAAAACAAATCTGGTACCCATTTTTCTTTGGGTCCGTGATGGATTAGTCCCTTCAGGAATTCATACTTTGATTATTTTAATGGACTTCCCTTTGTGTGTGTATACTATATTTGGAAGATTGCTCTCTTGATGATTCTTTAGTTTCAAAGAATGTTTTTTGGTAAACATTTCTTGACTTTCTATCAAGTTTTTCCTTACCATACCAACTGATTGTCCTTCTCTCAGGTTTCAGCCAGTCTGAAGTTGGCTTAACATAAATGATCTCATCCTTTGAAGTTAAATCATTGCAGCTTGAATCAGTTTCTTTATTAGTTAAACTACCCCTGACAAAACTCATTGTCTTAAGTTTGTCTTTTGCCGGGTTTAACTTTTCACCAGACTTGTCTAGGATAACATTGTTAAATCCTAAACCGGATTTGCACCCGGCAAGCCTCAACATACTTATCTACTGTCTAACTGCATCTCCAGACTTCGTCCATGAATTGACCACATATGTCAAACGTTGGTTTTCCAAAAACAGAGTTTGATCCTTTTCCTTGAGTTTCTCATTCTCAGATGAGAGCTCAACCATTTTATTTTCAAAAACTTTTGATTCAGAGATTTGAGATGAAGAATAGTTAACAATTTCAAATTTTAATTTCGTCTCATTAAAAGAGTTTGACAACTTCTTGTACTCAATGACCATGTCATTAAGTGCAGCAGTTAAGTCATCTCTTATAAGTTCTTTAGAGGAGAAATCAAATACCTCAGATTCTTTCTCATCCGTGAAGCAGGTATCAACTTTATCATCACTATTATTGGATGATGAGTCGTCTGAATCGCTATCAACCCATTTTCCCTTGCTTTCAGCAACCATCAAAGCCTTCTGCTCTTTCTGGTTTTCCTTTATTTGGTCATTGCCCTCACACAATTGGATCAACTTTTCCCACACTTCTTTTTGCAGTAAATAATAAAGGATGGAGTTTCTGTCCAAGGTTTTGTAGATGGCGTTTCTCGCTAGGTTGTCAAGATTATTCTTCCTTCTGTCCTCAGCTGTCCATTCGCTTCTTTCCTTGTAAATATTTATTGGACCATTAAATAAGATATACGTCATGTCATCGTCTACTGAGTCTAAATGCACCTCCATGCGAATCTTCCAATCAACATATTCTTCAATGCAGAACATGAGAGGCTCGTTGATGAAAGACATGATGATATTCGAGTGCTTAAGAATAGAAACAACTTGCTCTGATACAACTTGTTAGGATTAAGATCGTTGAAGGAGACAGGGGGTCTCGCTAGGGTCGAACGCTTACACACAACTTCGGTTGATACTATCCCTATTAGAGGTTAATATCAGTTTCAATTCTTCGCAAACCGTCACAAACTCTTTAACCGAGTTCAAGTGCGAAACTGTTTGTTTCGATTTGAAGCAACAAGAAAGTGAAAAATGGAAGAACGAAACACAAGACACAAAGGATTTTATGAATGTTCGGAGCAAACTCTCCTACGTCATTCCTCCTTCTCGACCTCGAGAAGGATACTCTTCTCAACTTTAAGAAGAGTATTCACTAGAAGATTTGGTTAAATACAACACACTTGTACACAACCCAGTTGAACAGTCAGGACTTAGTTGCTGCCTGCTTTCGAACTCCTAGCACACACACAACACTTGTTGATAGACACTCTATCAACTTACAAAGAATTTGATACAATAATTTTTGGTATGAAAACACTCTCTCACAGAAAATATGCTAAGACAAGATCTTGTAAAGAGTTTTTATTAACAAGAGAGCTCAGATGATCTTTAAGGTTTTGCTGCTTCTGTTCTTCCTTTAATCTTCTTATATGTCCAAAGCACACAGCAACAATCATATTTTCTCCAACGGACACCAGTCCTCTTTTAATTTGCTTGGCTTCAGAATGGTACAATGGAGAAGATCTTCTTTGATCTTGTCTGTACTTGGATAGTAATAAGACAAAAAATCAATAATTGGTTTAATGATTTCAGAGGAGCATGCAACATACTCTTTTGTCTTCTAATGATTTGGCATTCTAAATTTAAGCTGGTAGACATCTTCTTCCAAGAAAACTTCAACAGACTTGCACTAAAATGACAACAAATCAGTTTGAGATTATAATGGAAGCTTAATTTGGAGATGATATTGATCAGGTAATGGAAAACATTTATTCAGATGCTCTATTTAAATGTGGAATGCATGCCTCATTTAATGTCGAAGACACTCCTCATTAAATACCGAATCTGGATATTCTCGCCTACCGGTTTTATCGATCTCACCTACGTGGAAATTCCGATATTTTCTCAGTTTTCCTGAAATAACAAAACTTCAATTATTATTAGTAGTTATTGAGATTTGATTCCTAATCACCCGTGTGACAAGCGGGAGTGTTTACCACTACAATACAACACATTATTGTTATTTTTAAAACAATTAATATACTTGATATGACTTAACAATTATATATATATATATATATATATATAATATAACTTATATATTTAATTAAATTTAGTTTTATCCATTTATTTATTAAAACTTTTCATCATAAATTCTAACAAATTTTCTATTTTTAATTATTTAAACTAAATATTCAAAATTTGGTAATTTTATAATTGTTGGCTAGTTTCTTAAGTTGATTAGCATATTTAAATAGTTAATTAATATTATTATTTAATTAACTATTTTTACCTATCATTATACTAATAAAGAGAATAATCAACTAATTTATTTTTATATTAATCTAATATATATATATATATATATATATCTTATTTTTAAAAATATTTAAAAAATTAATAAAATAAAAGTTATATATATATATATATATATATCTTATTTTTAAAAATATTTAAAAAATTAATAAAATAAAAGTTATATATATATATATATATATCTTATTTTTAAAAATATTTAAAAAATTAATAAAATAAAAGTTACATAAGACTCCATCAATATTCAAGTTGGGCCTGGCCTACAAATAGTCATGTTTCTATTTTCTCTATTTAATTTTACAAACTTTTATGATTTTATTTGGTTTAGAATCATTCAAATTTCAGTTTAATATTTTGGTTGTTTAAGTATTGGAGATGTTTATTTTAACTAAACTAGTATTAATATTATAGTTATGTTCAACATTGTTCTTTTATTTTAAATTTTATATGGGCTGGTTTGAGTTTTAAATGCATACAATATATATATATATATATATATATATATATATATATATATATATATATATTGAAAATAGATGTTTTAATATAATTTTTTTCTTATATTTTAAATAATTATGTAGAGAAACATGTGTGAAATTTTATTAATTAATTAAATTGAATAGATTATGTAAATTTTCTTTAAATGATAATGAGACTAGTACTCTATTTGAAAGGTTGTTAAATATTAAAGTGGTATAGGTGAAGGTATTAACAACTAAGAAATTTTTTTTATTTCTAAACATTTCCTTTTGTAAGTTACGTACATTGCTTAATAAATTATATAGATGCATCTATTATTTTGTTATATTTGTTTTGCTAAAATATATTTTTTCATCATATTATATATTAATAATTTCTTAATATAAAAGTATCATAAACATATATATAAATATTTTTAGAAAAAATTATTCATTGACAATTCACACATGCATAATACTAGTTTAGTTAAGAATAATGTGTTCATAATACAATTATAAAAGAAAATCAAATAATTTATTCAAGAATAAATTATAAGAAATTATACTTTGTCTTATATGAATGTATTAAAGAGAGATTAACCTACTTAATTAAAATAAAGATATTCCTTTACACATAATTTATGATTTAGCTATAAATTTAGGGAAATGTGATGAAATGACCATAATAATGCCCTCTTTTTAAGAAATGAACAGCGCTTCATAGATATTGTAGAAACGATCACTTATATTGTATAATGACGAAAATACTCCGTCGCGTCACGCTCGTGACGTGAGAACTCTAATTATTTATTATAAATTCTCAAAATTTTTCATTTCTTTATTATCTGTTCTCTCTTTTCACTCTCTTCTCCGCCTTCTCTATAAACCTAAGCGGCGACCAACCCTCGCGAACGACATACGTTTAGATTGGATTTGGCAGATGGTCATGTTGCTTCATTTTGTAAGTTGTTGGTTGAATGCAGATGATGATGATGAGGTTGTATGCGGTCTCATTTTGATTCGAAGACGAAAATTTTGGATGTGGTCGCATGATAGTTGGTCGCGCTATGGCACGGTCGCAGCAGCGTGGAAGGCGAAGAGGCGACACAGTCGCGACATGGATGCGTCACGGTCGCTGCAACGTGGAAAGAGAAGAGGCGACACAGTCGCGACACACAAAGCATGGAAGGCAAAGAGGCAACACGACCGCGTCTCGCGATGGAACAGTCGTGTCTCGCGATGGCATAGTCGCGTCACACTTATTTTAAGATCGGCTAGTTTTTTGTTTCTCTGGAATATGTTTACAGTTAGTTTCTATTGAACAATGAGTTTGGTGTGTGTGGATGTTGATGCAAATTAATTCATTTATTTTGTTATCTATCTAATTATTAGTTACAATAAGCATTAGCATTCTCTGACCTATTTTTTGTTGTTATAATTCCAAAATAGTTGGATTTGAAAGCTTAAGTGGAGTGAATATTGGTTATTACAAAACGATGTTGATTTCGATTTAATTTTTTCAAATAGACTTCAACAATTTAGCCGCAACCGAAACACTACGAGATTATTATAATTATTAAAAAAATGGAGAGAAAGAGCTTTAAATAACCCTTGATAGTTGTGATACTCTAAATATTCAATTAAGTGACCAATTTACACACAAACAACATCATCAATTAACAAACACAAGTCTTTTATAATAATAATTAAAGACAACAAAAAAAAACAAGCCTAATTTAAATATAAAATGACTGATGAATAAACTAAAGTAGAACAAAATTAACCAATCTCCATGTTGCCTACTCAATTGCAAGCCCAACAAATGTAGGTGGCTTAACCAATCTCTGTTTGTGCTTCAGATTAATTTTTCATCTTCTGGAATCATACCCAACAAAGGCAATCCTATGTAGGAGCATGTCGTCGTGAGACGCGACCAACCGTGCAACGACTATGCCGTCTCTTCGCCTTCCACATTTAGTGTGTCGCAACCGTGCCGCCTCTTCGATTTCCACGTTGCCGCGACCATGGCGCGACCGTGTCGCGACCATGACGCGACGTTGCCGCCTCTTTGCCTTCCACGCTGCTGCAATCGTGCCATAAATGGTATGGTCACGTCTCGCAACGGAACGATTGTCACACGACCATACCATTTTTAATGAACAATTGCAGCTATCAAGAAACAAACAACTATATATAAACAAAACAAAATAAATAACTATGCCATGCTATCAAAACTATACAAACAACAAACAAGGTATAATTAATATTAAAGAAAGAGGAGAAGATGAGGAAGAAAGAAATGAGAAAAAAGGTATAATTAATATTAAAGGTATTCTTGTCTTTTCACAGGCCATCACATCGCGTGACGCGACGTAACGTCGTGTGACGCGAATGGATGTTTTCGTCCGAATGGTCATTTTTGTAAGGTTTACGGGGCACTGGTCATTTCCCCAAAAAGGACATTATTAGGGTTATTTCATCAAATTTCCAGTAAATTTATACTTAATATATTATTTTGATTATTGAACTATAAAAATCAAAATTTATCTGACATTAAAATAAAAATAAAGATATTCCTTTTATATATAAAATACACATATAAATTTATAATTAATTTATTAATTTGAGTATTAAACTATAAAAAATTAAAACTTATTTGACATATAGACAATACTAAATGAAAATAGATCAACTTTTATAAAATTCAAAATAATTTAGTATGCTTTTAAAATCGACTATTTTGTAAAAAGAAAATATTTTACTTAAATTGTCGAAACTCCATTACTTATCTACCTATCGAATCTCGAAAACAGAAATGAGTAACTGAAATGGTATGTTTTACTCGAGTTTGTTATGAAATAGTTTTTCCATTTGTTTTACTAAATCTCTTAGCTTAGTTTCCTCTTTAATCTCGTAATAGATGTGTAAAGAATTAGACGGGTAGTCTAATGAATGCACGGAATTAGACGTGAGTCTAATGGAGTTAGACGTGTAAGTCTAATAGATGTGTAAAGAATTAGACGGATAGTCTAATGAATGCACGGAATTAGACGTACAGTCTAACTCATCGGAGTTAGACGTGTAAGTCTAATAGATGTGTAGAGAATTAGACGGATAGTCTAATGAATACACGGAATTAGACGCAAGTCTAATGGAATTAGATGTACAGTCTAACTCATTGGAGTTAGACGTGTAAGTCTAATAGACGTAAAGAATTAAACGGATAGTCTAATGAATACGCGGAATTAGACGTGAGTCTAATAGAATTAGACGTGAGTCTAATAGAATTAGACGTACAAGTCTAACTCATCGGAGTTAGACGTGTAGTCTAATATACTTGTAATTAGACGGATAGTCTAATTGATTTTCGGAATTAGATGGGTAGTCTAATTAGTGAAAGTTAGACGTGAGTCTAACTCCTTCAGATTAGTCTGAGGTAGAACGGAATTAGACGCGTCAGTCTAACTCAGTTAGAGTTAGACGTGTCGGTCTTATGATTATTGAATAATTAGACGGGTAGTCTAATTAGTGAAAGTTAGACGTGAGTCTAACTCCTTCAGATTAGTCTGAGGTAGAACCGGAATTAGACGTGTCAGTCTAATTCAGTGAGAGTTAGACATGCCGGTATAATGGTTATTTAATAATTAGACGGGTAGTCTAATTAGTGAAAGTTAGACGTGAGTCTAACTCCTTCAGATTAGTCTGAGGTAGAACCGGAATTAGACGTGTAGTCTAACTCAGTGGAGTTAGACGTACTCGTCTAATGGTTATTGTAATTAGATGCGAGTGTAATTTTATTAGACCAGGCGGTCTAATAGATGTTTTTATTAGAAGGAGTTGACTTATTTCATTAGACTGATTTTCTCAAATCCGTCAAATGCTCTGTTTAAGGTGTACGCTTAAATCTAGCATATCTCCTACCCACGTGCTATAGCTGTACCCTACTTCTGCTCCACTTTCCTGTGAAGATTAGTACAACACCTATATGCATCCAATCAAGGAATGCCACGTAAGAGAATTTTCTTCACATTACCCGTTTTGTAGGTACATCCCTGATGGAATATTCAGCGCACTACCAGTTCGGTACGGCCACGATCCTTGTGCTCAGAACCTGTTGTGTACAATGGAGGTTTTCCAATGGAAGAGTGCCACGTATCATTCTTGAAGATTCGACCGTTAGCTCCTGCTCAGTATTTAATCAATCCTAAGGACAACGGACGAAACAACTTACGAGCCGAACGAACAAGCGAATACAAACGAACAAGCATTCTGATTTTGCAGAGAGAGACTACTCAATCATCTTGCTTACTGAACTTATTTTGTGAAGCTTCTTTCTAATTGTACTGTGTGTGAATCGAGAGAGAGAGCTATAATCAAAACACCATTAGTTGAGTGATATTCTTCATCTTGTAATTGAACATAAAGTGTTCTGTTCAATAGTGAGATAAGTGTGTGTAAACTGTATTTGATTCTCATCATATTATAGTGAATCCTTCCGGTGGTTGGAAGAAGGGGTGACGTAGGAGAGTTTTCTTCAATCATCCATAAACAAACTGTTGTGTTCTTCATTTCTGTCATCTTTTCATATTTCATCTTGTGCTTCAAACCCAAGTAACAATTCCGCCTTGAATCTGTTTCAAGTGTTTACACAAGTTTGCGTAGAATAGAAAGAGATATTAATCCTTAACAGGATTTCTATCAAATATTTTTTCATAAGCCTTCATCCTTATCTAGACCCCCGTCTCTAACGATAAAGCCGATCCTATCAGAGACGTTCCCATTATCATTAGTGGGAAGAAGAAAGACCTGAAATGTAAATATTGCGTTTTGTGCGATATTACCACAAAATTCCTACAAGGGATAGGAGGAAACTTCAACTACATAACCCAGTCTAAGTTTGATATGATGGGTGTCATCATAAGAGGCGATAGCATCAACTGTGTTAGATAAATTAGATAGTTAATTAATAAGTAATTAACTATCTAAATAACTTAATCAAATTCAACCTTTTGTGCAGGAAGGACAAGAAGCGATCATATTTTCAATTGGTCGGTCAAACCGATTCTTCTGAAGCGGCACAAACAGTTGACCGATCTCCTCAGAAGACCGGCTCGACTCAACTTCAGGATCGGTGAATCCTTTCCTTTGATCGGTCGCTACTCTTCGGTAGGACCGGTCAACCGATGATGTCCGGTTGGTTCAACTTCCTGAAAATCCTAAGCCAACATACATTTCAAACGGGCATATTATTCAAAGACAAAATCAAAGATATGGAAATGTTGGCAATTGACATTTTGGTGCAAACAGATCTCTTTAGGAATGTGCAGAAGGAAGATCTCAAATGTTTAGACTATGCCATTACCATTTTGATACAATTCTGTTGAACAGACTACAGTTAGCAGAAGACTGTCAAGTATGCAGTTACCCATTTTGTTATAAGTCCAAAAGCAACTTAATAGGAGCAGGTAACTATCAAAACCGCCAGAATGATAAAGTCAAGTAAAGACAAAACTGGTCGGTTGTCTCATGCCTTGGGAAGCCTCAACCGCATTTAATGCGATGCTACTCCTTTTGACCAACAAATTAAAGAGAGAAATATGACCATTGTCATATTTCCACTATAAAATGAGAAGCTGAAGAAAGCAGCAACCACAATTTTTCAAATCAAGTTACAGAGCTATCAAGTGAGAAACCAATTGATTCATTCTTTCAGAAGTGTTAAGTTTTCTTTGTATTTACATAATGTCTAGTGTATTACAATTCTTATTATGTGTGAAGAGTTGTAAGTCAATATCAAGCAGTAAATAAGTCTTGATCATTTGACAGATTGTATTGTGTGTTTAAATATTCCTAGTGAATATCCTTCTCGTTGTTTGAGAAGAAGGGGTGATGTAGGAGCTTTATCTCCGAACATCCATAAAATCCTTGTGTTGTGTTCTCTCTTCATTTCCGGTCATTTCAATATCCGAACCGATTCCTCTTTATTCCAACCGATCCTTCTCCATTCTTATTTCTGTCCGATCCGTGTGTGTTGCTTCAAGTCGAAACAAACTACTTCCACACTTGAACTCGGTTCAAGAAGTTTGTGACAACTTGTGTGGTATTGAGACTGGTGTTAATTCTTAACTGAATTAGTGTCAACCGTTGTGAGTGTGTAAGCGTTCTCCTTTAGCCGGACCCCGGTTCTCTATCGACAATCCCGATCCTATCAAGTGGTATCAGAGCGGTTAGTCTCAACACTCAAGCAACCCAAAGTAAGCAAGCATCACTTTCAGCGAGAAACCTCCAATGCTAGAAAACGAAGAGTTCACTGATTGGAAGATTCATATGCACTTGCACCTGACAACTATGGATGACGAGATAATGTTCATCCTATCTGATGGTCCGATAAAGATTAAGAAGGAAATAAGTGAATGGACGGTCGATGATAAAAGAAGGAACAACCTGGATAATCATTGCAGGAGTCATATCTTCAAATCTCTAGATAGAAACACATTTGGCAAAGTCAAAGAATATAAAATTGCAAAGGAAGCATGGGAGACAGTAATCCAACTCCATGAAGGAAATGAAAGAACCAAAGAGAACAAGATACTAGTGGCCACCCAAAAGTTCGAAAATATTAAGATGAGGTCCGGTGAAACCATGAAAAAGTTCAGTGATCGGTTTACTAGTGTAGTGAATGAGCTTTGTGCACTTGGAAAGAAGTACGATAACAAAGAAACTATTGTCAACGCATTGAGATTTCTTCCCAGCGTTTGGGATATAAAGACTATGGTGATGCGAGAGTACAACAGCCTCCACAAAATGAAGTTGCACGATGTGTTTGAAGACTTAAAGGCATACGAATTCGAGATGAGATCCCGAATCGAAGATGAAGCCTCAACGTCAACCGTGACTAGACCCTGGTGACATCAGTGGAACCAGCAGCTCCTGTACCGGTTAAAACCACCGAGTAGTTTAGTGAGGATGCGATGACCATGCTAGCAAAGAAATTCGGAAAATTCATGAAGAAGAATCAACCGTCAAACAACTACAACTACAACTACGGTGACAAATCTAACGTTAGATGTTTTAATTGTAATGTTTTAGGTCACTACAGGTCGGAATGCAGAAGACCAAGAAAAGACGACCGAAAACCAGCTAATAACAACTAGAGGAGTGATCATTAACAAACCTGTGAAGGCAAGGAGATCTAGAAGGCATTGATAGCCGACGATGGTAGGAGCTTGTGGGCTCATACCGACTTAGACAACGAAGACAAAGGAATCACCTGCCTCATGGATAATGAAGAAGAGGTATTTGATTTCTCTTGTAAAGTTTACCCGAAAAGAATTGGTTACTTCTCTTAATGACATGGTCATTGAGTTCAAGAACCTATCAACTCTTGTACCAACCCGGCTAAACTTTCACACCAGTGAACCGAGCAACTTCCAAACTGGTGAGCCAAGTGGAACTAAGACCGGTGAACCGACTGAACTCTCCTGTGAGAATGAGAATCTCAAGGAGACAGTTCAATCGTTAACTGAAGAAAATGAAAGATCAAAATATATTATGACTACTTGGAAGAGATCCAGTGAAGCTATAAGCAATATGTCGAGTTATCAAAGACCGCACAAATGTAAATTTGGTATTGGCTATAAGACAGTAAATCGACTAAACAAAAATCTTCCCACGGTTTGAAACTCAGTAAGGACAAGCTTCCATTCATAATTTTTGCAAGAGTTCTTCAACCAACAACAAAGCAGTTCATGATTCAAAATTGGCCCAAGAATTAAAATATGTAGGCCCAACTGACACGGCAAAGTGGCTTCATCTTGAGAGAAGGAAAGTCATTCGTCCAGTTAGAAGAGAATCCAACCGAAGAGCAAAAAGAAGTCTTCAAATTTCACCGAAACATAATGAAGTACAAAGAGGCATACAGAGGGATGTCAAGACTAGTACACGTAAGAGTATTAAGACCATCACTGGAAAACTCATACGAATAATTAAAGTGTGGATTCCTAAGGGACTAATCAACCGCGGACCCAAGTGAATGTGGGTACCAAATAAGTGTAAATATTTGTATTTTGCAGGTTAATAAGAACAAGCGGATGAAAAACTATGAATGGTATCTGGACAACGGTTGTTTTAGACACATGACTGGAAACAACAGTTTATTGACCGATATTGTTCAGGAAGCCGGTGCAATGATAATTTTCGGGGACAACTCTAAAGGTAGAGCCGTGGGCTAGGGTAAGATTGTCCATGACAACATGACTATAAATAACTTGCTTCTTGTTGAAAAGTTGCATTTTAATTTGCTGAGTATTAGTCAAATGTGCGATGTAGGATACACTATAGAATTTAATAAACATGCATGCTTAGTCAAGTATCCACAAGGTAACACTTTACTAACTGGAAATAGGTTAGGAAACATTTACAAAGTAGACTGGAAAATTAAAGTTGATAACCCAGTTTGCATGATAGCTAAGAATGATCAAAACTAGTTTTGGCATAAAAGGTTAAATCATTTGAATTTCAAAAGCATAAACTACATGTGTACCAAAGAATTAGTTCAAGGAATGCCTAACATGAAATTTGTCAAAGATAAAGTCTGTTCTGCATGTAAAATGGGGAAACAAATAAAATCAACTTTTAAAAGTAAAGGGAAAACACAATCTATCCGATGTTTAGAATTGCTTCACATGGACTTATTTGGACCGATTATGGTCACAAGCCTAGGCGGTATGCATTATGCTATGATAGTTATTGATGATTACTCTAGATATACTTGGGTGATATTTTTGGTATCTAAAAATCAAGCCACACATAATTTGATTAAACTGCTTAAAAGATTACATAATGAGAAATCTATACGCATAAATAAGATTAAAAGTGATAGAGGAACTGAGTTTATAAATAGTACTTTCATTGCATTTCTTGAGGAATCTGGCATTAGACACGAGTTGTCTAGTGCTAGAACACCTCAATAAAATGGACTAGCCAAGAGAAGAAATCGAACTCTCAAGGAAGTCATAAGGTCCATGATAGCCGATTCGGGCATTGCTCAAAAATTTTGGGCTGAGGCTATCAACACTGCATGTTATACACAAAATCGGTCTATGATCAATAAACGGCTCAATAAAACACCTTTTGAAGTATACTATGACAGAGTTCCTAACATACGGTATCTTAGGATCTTTGACTGTAAGTGTAACATTCATATTAATGGCAAAACTTATCTGACCGCTTTCGATGCAAAATCTGATGTTGGAATAATATTGGGTTATTCCTTAGTAAGTAAAGAATATATAGTGTATAACATTAGGACATTAACTGTTGAAGAATCTTCTCATGTTGTTTTTGATGAATCAGTTAAAAGTAACACCGCATCATCCTTTGATCTATACATCAAATTAGAAAACTTAAATATTCAATTTAATGGTGAAGATGAGGTTTCAGTCTTTAGAAGGTTTGTTTATGATCAAACAGTTAATGCTGAGATTCAGTCGGATCAAGCTGCTTCACAGCAGGAATTTGATACCTCAGTGTCTACTGAGGAAATCAGTTGGTTTGACTCTGTTCAGCCTACCGATCTATCTAACCTTGATCAAATAACCGGTCATTTAGAAGACATTTCTGGACCGAATCAAGAAACAGAGATCATCCTCCTAAACTTATTATAGGTAACCCCTCACTACTCATCCAAACTAGGCATCAAATGTTGGAAGAATATAAAAACTCTGCTTTTATAACCCAGATTGAGCCAAAAAAGGTGGATGAAGCATTATTAGATCCAGATTAGATCTTAGCAATGTAAGAGGAATTGAACCAGTTTTAGAGGAATAAAGTCTAACATCTAATTCCAAGACCAAAAGATCAATCGGTCATAGGAACAAGATGGGTGTTCAGAAATAAACTCAATGAAAACAGTTTGGTTATGAGGAACAAAGCTAGATTAGTGGCCCAAGGGTATAAACAGGAAGAAGGTATTGATTTTGAAGAATCATTTGCTCATGTGGCCAGATTTGAAGCCATTAGAATTTTTTTAACTTTTGTAACTTTCAAGAATTTTAAAGTTTTTCAAATGGATGTCAAAAGTGCATTTTTAAACGGTGAATTAAGTGAGGAGGTGTATGTTGAGCATCCTCAAGGTTTTAAAAATCCATTTTTAATAAGTCATGTGTACTGACTAGATAAAGCCCTTTACGGTTTAAAACAAGCTCTTGGAGCTTGGTTTGACACTTTGACAAAAATTTTGTTCAACCATGATTTTACTATAGGATCGATAGATAAGACCCTATTTAAATTTGAAAAAATGGACATATCTTACTTGTTCAAATATATGTGGATGATATTATTTTCGGGTCAACCGACCCTAAGCTATGTGACAAATTTTCAAAGATGATGACTGATAAATTTGAGATGAGTATGATGGGGGAGTTGAGTTTCTTTCTAGGTTTACAGGTTCGGCAGATCGAAGGAGGAACCTTCATCAATCAATCCAAATACACAAAGGAGCTACTGAAAAAGTTTAGGATGGAAAACTGCTCTTCAACCTCCACCCCAATGAGCTCATCGATCAAGCTGGATAAAGATGAGGACGGTCAAGGAGTGGACTTAACAGCCTATCGAGGGATTATCGGATCACTTCTTTACCTGATAGCCAGTCGACCGGACATCTTGTTTGTAGTCGGAGTGTGCGGGAGATTCCAGGATAATCCTAAACAATCTCATTATACAACTGCTAAAAGAATCTTAAAATATTTAAAGAGAACTCTAGATGTGGAACTGTGGTATCCGAAGGATTCTAGTTTCAATTTAATGAGTTATTCTGATGCAGTCTATGTAGGTTATAAGATTGACCGGAAGAGTACCAGCGGTACATGCCAGTTCTTAGGTGACCGGCTTATCTCCTGGTACAGAAAGAAGCAAACATCGGTTGCTACTTCAATTGCAGAGGCGGAGTATCTTGCGGCCGGAAGCTGCCGTGCTCAACTCCTTTGGATCCAACAACAACTGAGGGATTTTGGAATCACTGCTAAGGAATCTCCGATCTTTTGTGACAACACTAGTGCGATAGAGATCACATATAATTCGGTGTTGCACTCTAGAACCAAGAACATTGATATTAGGCATCATTTCATCCGGGAGCGTGTGCAGTAGAAGCACATCCGACTGGAATATGTTTCGACAGACCAACAGGTGGCCAACATCTTCATGAAGCCACTACAGGAAGCTAAGTTTTTTTACTTCAGAATTATTTTAGAACTTGCCGACAATAGTCAACTTATTTCTTAAATGCCTCTTCTCATGAAAAAACCGGGCATGATCTTAAGGAGAAGCTCACGCTTCTCAAATCATGTTTTCAGTATTTTTATAAAACTGATCGGATCTTTCAAGATGTATGCATCTTATTTAAAAATCGTTCAAGCATTTACATGCATTTGTTATGTGCATAAAGGGATAAGAACTCAAGTATGTAAAACCGGATAGTTGTCTCCGGTTGAGATTAGTTAAATCATTTCACCAGAATTTTTGTAAAAAAACCGAGCGGCCAAAGTGAGTTGAATAAAACAGATGGAATTATTATCTAAACTGAATAATTGCCGCTTAACAACGGTATCTCTTCAGAACAGAATAATCTATCTCAAAAAAACGGTCACCAAAAGCCAACCGATTATTTACACTTTTATTTAGGTGATTTCATTTTCTAGTCAGCATGGGACAATTGGACAATGTTTGTCATATATGCTTGAACATAATTCTATGAAAAATAAAACAATTTTGTCTCAAACAACGTGAAGACCTATGTCTATCACTGTTCAAAGGAAAGACTAACATATTCCCTAAAATAGTAGTTCTTGAAAATATAATAAACCTGCTCTTCATCATTCATTATTTTGTAATAACCATCATTAAAATATAACTATACTTAGATTGTAACCAGATATGTAAACCGATACCTTGGCTATATAAATGGCACACTATTCCTCATCTCAACTCATACCTTCTATCAAACATAAGAAATTCCTCAAGCAAAAATGTGTTGCTTTCTCGCAAATAAAATCTTTCTCGCCAACTTTGAATCGATCCTCCAATCCGAAGATAATGAAATTTTCAATGCTCCGATCAAGCCTAACCTCGCTTTGATACCAATTGTAAGGATTTGGATCCCAAAATCTGACCTGCTTGAAACAATCTATAAAAATGCAAGAAAGAAGAACACAGATTTAAAGTGGTTTACTCAAATGAGCTACGTCCATTTCATTCGCTACTAGATTTCACTATGAAAAAAAGAAGGAATACATAGTTTTTGTTCACACTTCATCACTTTAGAATTCTGTTTGTCAATGTAATCCTTAATAATAACATATTTATATGTTAACATTCAGTTAATAAAACCTAAACAAGTCTTGGTCAGGCTCAAGCCCAAATTAAAATATAAACTCAATCAACTTTAATTATTTATTATAAGTGTAGACTCCATAATTCAACACCCACTAAAATGTAGTTGGTCGAGATGAGCATCGAGAGTGATGAACTTGGACTTGAACATTTTGCATTTAAATAACTAGTCCATGTCCAATTGGTCTCGTTGAATTTTCAATAATAAGGAAAGTTTGTGAATATAATGAAGTTAAGTGCATGATTAGAAAACTCTTTTTAAGAGGAAGCTTGTGAGTTTTACATCTAATTAAACAAGTGTTTCACACCTTTCCAATAAATTAATAAGGCTAAAACAAATCCAACAAAATATAGATATATTCGGTCTATTTACCAATAAATTAATCCTCATCGTTTAACGTCAAGATAATTTGGAATTACATCAATCATCACTACAACTAAAAAGAGATTCAACGACGCTTAAAAAGGCTTATGTCAACCCTTAAAAACGTCGCCAAAAACATCACCGACACTTATTCACGTGTCACCAAAAACAGTGTGGCGCAAGTTAAAATGACGCTTAATTAAGCGTCGGTAAAATTAATTTAAGCGTTGCTAAAAGTCTATTTAATTTTTAACAATTCTTTATATTATTAATAATTTTTTTTGATAATTTTATCTGAATATTTTTTGTGTTTTATTATTAAATAATCATTAAAAACATTATTTCACTAATTATTATCGATATTTTTAATTATATCAAAATTAACATAAATTCACCTAACAAAATTATCTCATAAAATCATATCAAAATCTTCCATAACAAACAAAATAGTTTTTAACAAAAAACCTGAAAGAAACAGAAAACTTGGAAATGGATGATTTTTATCTCTTTTATCTTCTTCTTGAACCTCCACTGCAATTATGTAAAAAAATATTCTTTTAAGATAAGAAATAAAGGTATATTGATGTGAAATAAATATATACAAAATTTGAAGAAAAAAAATCCTAGTTGACGTGTCTATATTTCTTATTCCTGCAGTTGACAATTCATTGATGAATACTTCAGTGAGCCAACAATACAATCAAAAAAAATCAAATACAAATAATTAATTTTCCTTTTACAGTATTATAACTCAAAAACAAAGAAGTAGAAAAGAAGGTCATTGCAAAAGTTGATGTTGCACTTGAAACCTATTGTAAAAATAAAAAGATTGAAATTTTGTAATATTTTTGGATTTGGGTAATGTGTATAATAATAATAATAATCATACCTGATGGGGAATATCGAGCTCTAAGAAAAGGGGACCCTATATGAAACCTCCGCCTAACCAGAGCAAACCACCTAGCCAGATGTTACAGTTGTAAAATGTGGGCTCGGTCTTGGCTTGATTGCGGAGGACCAGGACCGAGAGGTGTCTAAAAAGAATATCGCGGACATGCGACATGGGCACCAGAAATGAGAAGTGTCAAGTGTCCAAAGTTTCTGTCGGGGCACGAGTTTTAATACTAGGACCGAGAGATGGATGTTGGCAGGCATGCTCGGTCGCGACATGATGCAGAGTGTCGAGACCGAGCTTGAGTGTGGTCGCGTGCGTGCAACCTTGGTGAAAAGAGTGACAACGGCCAATGCATTGAGAGTGCGCGCATAGAGTGCGGAAAATACGGAGGCGGCCGATGACGGTTAGAGGATGACCGAGGGCGATCAGAAGAGGGACCCTGAAATGTCGGCATGATGAGTTGAGGACCCGAAAATATCGGAATGATGGGTTGAGGACCAGAAAAGTCGGCATGATAGACCGAAGTGGGGGATAAAGTCAACAACAGTTGGGTCGGAAGGAAAACGTGGGTGTAGTGGACGGTTATAGCCCACTACTTGCAGTTAGACCCACGTTCAGCAGCCTGTGGCGCAGCTTGACCGAGGAAGACCGTGGGACTGGATAGTGGGCGGTTGAAGACTCATTGCTAGCGGTTGAGACCCACAATTCAGCACCCACGACTGAGCAGTTAAACCCCACGTTCTGAGTTCGTTATTTTCTTAGGCAGATGTTATTTCTTTGGCTATAAATACATCTTGAGCTACACAAAGACATTTAGTTGAGTTTTGGTAGAAAAATACCCACAACTAGTGAGAGCCTTTTTGTGTGTAGTCAAGTGAGTTTATAGTCTCTTTATGATTGTTATTTGTGAGCGAAATAAAATTATAAAATTGGGTTTTACCCGTAATTCTGTGTGTTATTTACTCATCTGAAACATTATTGTTTATTGTGAGTTTGTTGTTTATTTTTGTGCAAGAAGTGAACCTCAGTGTTGAGTTTGGCTGATTGTTTTGGTGCGCAAAACAAGCCACACAAGGACGAAAAAGTTAGTAAAAATCTGCTGCGTAACTTGCCCCTGTGACAAGTGGTATCAGAGCTCAAATTGCTGCATATTTTTCAATAATGGCCGAATCCAAGACAACCAAACATCTTGTCCATGAGATGGAAACAAGGGTGCAACGCCTTGAAGATTTTGTTGGTCAAACAACATCCGGTGGAGATGAACCTGTTTTCGTTCAAATAGACAGTCTGAATTCGGAATGGTTGTCCATGCGGGATAACATTCATGAAATGGCAGAAATTGTTAGTCGAAGGGTGCTACCATTGGAGGAAGACTTCAAGTCAAAGCTGGAGCAGCTTGATACGGAGATCAAGATTTTGAAGAAAGATGTTGGCAGCAGCCATACCACAACCCCTGTTTCTTCTAATCGGTTCAAAGTTCCTACGACGAAACCCTTTGGTGGTGTGAGAAATGCCAAAGAGTTAGAGAATTTTTTGTGGGATATGGAAACTTATTTCGCAGCCGCGAAGATACCTGAAGAGGAAAGAGTCTCGATCACAAGCATGTACCTAGCGGGGGATGCGAAGCTGTGGTGGAGAGCGCGCTTATCAAATGATGCGAGTGCAAATCGGGCTAAGATTGATTCGTGGGAGATCATAAATTGTGAACTGAAGGAGCAATTTTTGCCTCAAAACGCTTCATGGAGGGCGAGAGAATCCCCTCGAAACTTGAAACATGTTGGTTCGACCAAGGATTATGTGAGTGATTTTACCTCCCTAATGTTGGATGTGAAAGACATGACCAAAGAAGATAAATTGTTTAACTTTTTATATGGTTTGCAACCATGGGCGCAAACTGAGCTAAGGAGGCAAGATGTGAAGAACTTGCCCTCGACCATTGCTGCGGCTGATCGCTAGGTGGACTTCAAAGCAATCGAGGGAGATAATCCTGATGCTAAGAAGCACACTCAAAGGGACAAGGGGAATGCTAAATCTTATGAAATAGAGGCAGCCAAGTCCGAGGGATCTAGCAACAAGAAGGAAACAAAAGGTAGTTTTGCTTTCCGGGACCGTGCCAACCATGGGTGTTTTATTTGTGAAGGAGACCACTGCATGAAGGACTTTCAAAAGCGTGCAAGAATAGAAGCACTCTTGCCAAGAAAGATGAGGATCCTAGCGAAGAAGCTCCTGCAAGGGTGAATCCGATGCAGCTATTGAGTGCATTAAATGCGGAGAAATCATTTCTAGGGATGGGATTGATGTTCGTGAAAGTCTGCATCAATGAAAGAGAAGTGATGGCATTGGTTGATTCGAGGGCCACACATAATTTTGTTGCAGACCGAGAGATTTAGAAGCTGGGATTGGTGATGTCCCCACACAAGGGCCGATTGAAGGCCGTGAATTCTGAAGCCACGCCAAACAAAGGCATGTCCAAGGCCGACCTCCAGGTGGGAAGTTGGCAGGGGTAGGTCGAGTTAATGGTTGTTCCTCTAGATGATTATGAAGTCATTCTAGGACTTGAGTTTCTGGTCCAAGCGAAGGTGGTTGTGATGCCTCACTTGGGAGGGATTTTCATTGGTGATCCCAAGAGCCCCTCATTCATAACAGGAATTCATAACTCTCCAAATAAAAGTAAGTCGGGATGTCTTGCAGCCATGCAGCTAGTTGAAAGTCGCATGGGAGAAGAGGAGGAAGATGCGTTGATTGTGTTGGAGATGAAGGCCAAAGAGGGCCAAGTGTCGGTTTGTGTTAAAGTCCCGACGCTTACTGAGTCCAGACTTTCGAAAGATGCTCGAAAGGTAACCAAGGAGGGCCCCAAACATCAGCCGCGGGTGAAGTTGATGGCTTGTTTAGTATGCAAACTGGACAAGACCGAGAAGAAGATGGAAGTGGGTCTGCTGTAGTTTCCATCACATATTCCGGGGAGACGGAACACCCCGATCCTTCAAGGGCGACCCCGATCCTAACAAAGTAACTCCTTCCTAAGAATCAAAAGTAACCTTTTTGGGAAATAAGACAAGACTTTTCATAACGGACATATTCTCTATTAAATGAAAATATTAAATGTTGTTGAAACCGATCCCTTATTTAAAGAGTAACTTATTTCCATCCAAACCACAACATTCTTGCTTTGAGCATCTCTCTAAAACTCAAATCTCTCCTTACCTTAGATCTTCATCATGTCTCGAATATCCCTTGTCATCGATTACGATTCAATTCTATCTTCTGAAGATAGCGAAATAAGAGAGATTGTTTTTGAATCTCTTATTGATATCGGCTTGCAAAAATTCCTGGAAGGCTCTAATTTCCTTCTAGAAAGGGATGTCACCGACTTCATCAATCATGCTACCGTTTTGGATCATGGTTCGATCTTTTCCTATGTGAGAAGAATATTTTTCTTCAATATCACTAAAGAAACATTCTCTAGTTTCTTCGATCTACCAACCGAAGGTTTTTCGGATTCCCCCCTCCTCTCTCTCATGTAAATGAGGAATTTTCATATTTCTTCTCCGACACTCTGAGTCCGGTCAACAACCACGGACTCAAATCCAACCTCGCTCCCCACATCCAACTTCTTCATGACATCATCCAAAGATCCATCCTGTGTCAGATACCTAACTAGTTCTACACTAGGAAGGTCTATGAGATGATGATATCAACTTGCAGTAACACCCCCATCAATTGGTCTTCGATCATCTTCAATAACTTGAAGATGATGATTCAGGCACCTCGAAGAAGGATCAGTTAGATGCCTCAACTGAGTCGACTTTTTAGAAGCCTCAACCCAAATCTTGGATCGGGATCTGCGGTGTCCCCGGCCCACCTCCTCGCCAAGGAATCGGTTGAGAACTAGATCAGTAGGGCAAAAGATAAGCCTTTAAATTAATTTTTCTTTGTATTTGCATTTCACGAACAAATCGGCTCACTTTTTGTACCGGTTGTTGTAGGTTTTATGTACTACATATGTTTCTCTTAACCGATAAATGATTATGTTCTCATTTTAAATGACTCTTATAAATACGCATTTTTATTCGGCTCAAATTTACATCGTTGCAAAATACTTTAAAACTGATATTATTAACTTACCGCTTCAAGTTTACCGCTTCAAGTTTACCGCCAAAAAGTTACCACCGTAACTTTTGAAGGGAAAACTTGGCGCCCTTTTTATTAGGAGGTGCGATGGTTCGGTGACTCAACCTCCACACCCATCACATATATAAAGACCAGTGTTCATTATTTTATTCACAACTTATCATTTTCCTAAATTCATCTCTGCTCTTGCACTCTCTCTACGAATATTGCTAAGTTTTCCAGATTCATCATGGGAGGTGATAACGCACTCTTTGTTCATATTGTTCAGGTCGACTTTGAGGAAATCAAGACAAACGAAACGACTCATGTCCAGAAGGTCATGGATTATGTCAAGGATTCAGGGCTGGAATTCTTCCTTGACAGTCAGTTCATCATGTATTAGGATGCGGTTAAGGTGTTCTTTGAGAACGCCAAAATCAAGAAGAACTCATTTATTCGGTGCTGGGCGGTAAAGATGTTGAAATATCAGAGAAAGTTTTCGCCAAGGCTCTTCGTCTTCCGACGGAGAGGCGCGACTTTTCGACCGATTTATCTGAAGAAGCAACCGCAGAAATTCAGAAGATGATTTCTAACTCCAGTGAACCGGTGGATCTCGCTGGTAAGAAAATTGATATGTGGTTTGAATATTAGGTGCTATGCGATATTGTATCAAAGTCGCTCCAGGCTCGGGGCGGTAACTTTGATAGCATCATCCAGTCAAAGTTCGAAATGATGGCCGAAATCCTTCTTGGTGATCACATAAACTAGGTCGGCATACTTTTTGAAATCCTGTGTGAGATGATATCTCCAAAGAAAGACCATTCTTTGGGCTATGCTATGCAGATTAGAAAGATTCTGCTTCATCTTGAAATTCCGACCGGTCCAGGCATTCTTCTGCCTAAGAGTAAAATATTAAATTCGGTCAACATTGGGAAGAATCTTGTTATAGCCGTTAAGGCTAAAGCAACAAAGGAAAAAAAACCAAAGTCTAAGAAGCCGAAGGTTAAGGAAACCAATGAAACAATAAAGAAGGGAAAAAGAACGGTGCCTGAGAGACTGTCTAGCGATGCAACCGACAGCGAGAAAACGGAAACTGCCATACCGGATAACCGCGAGGTTAGTCCTATTCCAACTCCGGTCGATGATCGGACTCATGTTGAGTTAGTTCCTTCACTGATTTTTGCTCTAACTCGTGCCGAGTCTATGGTCAGTGCGATCGGCCGATCAAAATCTAAGGAAACCTTCATCCCTGAGGTAAATACCCCTACTCCTAATCCTATTACTCATGTATCTAGAGATTCTGTTGTACAACCGGTTGGGCCTGCGGCTTTAGAGGCTCAACAGAGAACTTCGGCAATAATTTACGATGTTGTGAATGTGGTTAATCGGTTTGCTGAAACCGATGTGTCGAGTAAAATTGTTGAGACCGGTCAGACTACTGACACTCACTGGGCAGGTTATGCTTATGAGGCCGATAAGTCGACCGAACAAAATGAAGAAGAATTAGTAACCGAACAACCTCTGGTGCATGAGAGCGATCATAGTAGGAAAGACTCAACCGGTCCGGTTAATGAGGAATTCCCTTCAACCGGAACCGATTAAAACCCAACACTTGAGGAGGCGACTGATAATGCAATTTCGGAAGCTGAAATTCCAGATTCTCACATGGTCGATGTTGAGGCCGAAAGGGTTGTGGAAAATTTCCTCAAGATGATTGAAGAGAGGGCATGTGTACTATCCGACCACTACTATGAATGGGCGAAACTAAGGGAGGAAATCAACTTTAAGGACATGCTCCCAGAATGTCCTAAAGAGAGCAAGTGGGCGACGATGATTTCATTAGAAGAAACTGTGTTTGATCTCGCCAAAACATTTTTCGTATCGATCGCCATGACAAGACCGAAGCTGGTTGAAGTTAACGCAAAGTTGAAAGTGCTGTCCTCAGCCATCAACAACATACACTAGAGATACCTTGTTAGAGGCGATGTAACAGGCGTGGATAAAATTGTGCTGGAAAGTTTGAGAACGGTTGAAGTAGACCTTCTAGCAGAAATTTCAAAGTATGAAGATGCAACCGAATGGAATGCTGCAATGCTTACCCCTCTTTCGTCTAAAGAAAAAGATGTTGACCGGAATGGAAAGCAGCCTGAAAAATCCAACTTTGAGCTCGGTCAATCACCCAGACCCGTAGGGATCCAATCTGAAGATAGCCAACCGGAATCTTCCTCTAAGTCTCTAGAAAATAAAGAAAAACGAGATGGGATAACGACTTCTCCATTAATTGATTCATAGGTCAAAACTCCACCTGCTAAGCATTTCGACCGAAGCAAATTCAAAGAAGACAGTCTTCCGAAACCGGCTGGAACAAAAGTATCATTTCCGGTTCATTCTCAACCTCTGGTACAACATCAATCGGTTGAACCGGTGGTTTCTCTTTTAGATGAAATAAAGATCTTCATTAAGGAAACGATTCAAGAGTCCATGACCACATGGCAGACATCCGTGGAGGTCAAGGTAGATTATTTAAGCGATCGGGCTACTTCCACCTATCTCAAGCTGGGATATGTTGACGAGGTAACATCTCAAATCCTTGAATCGGTGTAGGCTGTCTCGGTACAAGTATATGAGTTGACAAAGACTAAAGAGGTGGCCGACAAAGAAAGAATAAGAAAAGATGAAGAGGCTGCCCGACAGATTTAAGCCGATGAAGACGAAAGGAGTCTTCAAACCAAAACGGTTGAGCATAATGATGAAGAGCTCGCTCGGAGTATTCAAGTCGATGAACTTACTAAATCCAAAGCCATTGAACGGTCTGACGCAGATGCGGCTCGGAAACGTCAGCAAGAATTAATCCAAGAGGAAATCGATGAAAGAAGAGAGAAACCTTCTTCTCCAATTGCTAAGAAGACAAGGGAACAAGTTAATAAAACAAAACGGGCTTAAGAAGCAGCGGCAACAGCTCGTACCGAACCGGAAACTGTTTTACCGGTTGCCTTTCCTGTCGTTGTCTCAAAAACTTGAACCTTGAAGAAGAAGAAGAAGAAGAGGATGGTGAACAGTTGAACCCAAGAAAACACCGACCGATCCGAGCAGAACCAATTCAGTCTATCCCTTCAAGTGCTAGATTAGGCCGAGGGAACTCGTGCAGATTCGTTTGAAAATTCCGTTCAGAGTCAAAGAACTCCTGATTTTCATGTTCATGTCCAACCGAGAAGACCTCCACAGTCGAGCATATAGCTACTTCACCGAGCGGATGAAAGGGGCCACTAAATCTCTATCTTTATGTTTTTATTTATATTTATAATGAATTGTGAATATCTTTGGGAACTTATGAAATATTTTGGAATTTCAAGTTTTTCGGTTTCAGTTTCAAATTACTAGTTTTGATACTTTTTAATTAAAAATATCAAAAAAGGAGAAATTGGTAGAAATACAAAATTCTTTATGCAAAATTTTCTCAAAATTTTATCTTCAAATTAAACAGTTTTCTGTTAACCAGTCAATTAATATATATATTTTGTAACCGGCCAACGATTACAGGGTTTTGAATATTTAACTTAAATAATCAAAAAGGGAGAAATTGTAAGATAAATTAGATAGTTAATTAATAAGTAATTAATTATCTAAAGAACTTAATCAAATTCAACCTTTTGTGCAGGAAAAACAAGGAGCGGTCATATTCTCAATTGGCCGGTCAAACCGATTCCTCTAAAGCGGCACAAACTGTTGATCGATCTCCTTAGAAGACCGGCTCAGCTCAACTTAATCATTTTCCTTTGATCAGTTGTTAGTATTCAGTAGGACCGGTCAACCGATGATGTTCGATTGGTTCAACTTCTTGAAAATCCTAAGCCAACGTACATTTCAACAGGAAGATTATTCCAACACTAAATTAAAGATATGAAAATGCTGGCAGTTGACATTTTGGTACAAACAGATCTCTTTGGGAATGTACAGAAGGAAGATCTCAAAAGTTCAGACTGTGTCATTGCCATTTTGATACAAGTCTGTTGAACAGATTGCAAGCAACAGAAGACTACCAAGTGTGCAGTTACCCATTTTGGTATAAGTCCAAAAGCAACTTCCTAGGAGCAGGTAACTGTCAAAACCGCCAGAATAATAAAGTCAAGTAAGACAAATTAGTCCGGCTGTCTAATGCCTTGGGAAGCTTCAACCGCATTTAATGCAATGCTGCTCCTTTGACCAACAAATTAGAGAGAGAAATATGACTATTGTCATATTTCCACTATAAAAAGGAGAAGCTGAAGAAAATAACAAAAACACTTTTTCGAAATCAAGTTACAAAGCTATAAAGTGAGAAACCAATTGATTTAGTCGTTCAGAAGTGTTAATTGTTATTTGTATTTATATATTGTCCAGTGTATTACAATTCTTATTCTATGTGAAGAGTTGTAAGTCAAATATCAAGTAGTAAATAAACCTTGATCATTTGACAGATTGTATTGTGTGTTGAATATTCCTAGTGAATATCCTTCTCGTTGTTTGAGAAGAAGGGTGACGTAGGAGTTTTATCTCCGAACATCCATAAAATCTTTGTGTTGTGTTCTTTCCTTATTTCTGGCCATTTCATTATCCGAACCAACTTCCTCATATTCCAAACCGATCCTTCTCCATTCTTATTTCTATCCGATCTGTGTGTTGCTTTAGGCTGAAACAAACATCTCCGCCCTTGAACCCGGTTTAAGAGTTTGTGACAGTCTGTGTAGTGTTGAGACCAGTGTTAATTCTTAAACAGATTAGTACCAACCGTTGTGAGTGTGTAAGCGTTCTCCTTTAGCCGGACCCCGGTCCCCTATCGGAGATCCCGATTCTAACACAATCTATCAACAGACTTGTATCAAATAGGAAATAGCATAGTCTGCAAATTTGAAAGACTCCTTCTGTCTATTCCTAAAAAGAACTTATTGCATCAAAATGGAAACTTCCAGTAGTTCCATATCTTAGATTTGATCTTGATTAATCTTCCAGTTAGAATTGTACGGTCATTTAAGATTGAGTCAATGTTTTGAGCCGACTGGTCAACATATCGATTTGCTGTTTTGACAGGTTGACTGATTCTACCGCCTATGAGAGAAAACCGATCTTCATGTGAAAGTTCACCGATCCTGAAATTGAGCCGAACCGGTCTTCTACTGTAACTTATATGATGGATTAATTTTGGGAGTTCCAGTTTGTGCCGCTTCTATAATATCGGTTTGACCTACCAATCTTGAAGATGTGACCGCTCCCAACTTTATCTGCACCAAAGGTTGAATTTAATTAAGTTCTTTAAATAGTTAATTACTTATTAATTAACTGTCTACTTTATATAACAATTTCTCCCCTTTTAAGTTAAATATTCAAAACCCTGCAATCATTGACCGGTTTAAAAAGAACTTATATTAATTGGCCGGTTTTTTAAAATGGTTTGATTTGAATAGAAAAATTTTAAGAAAAATTTTGTGTGGAAAATTTTGTATGTTTATTTAGCAATTTCTCCATTTTTGATTATTTAACTTTAAATATTCAAAACCAGCAATTTAAAACTGAAACCGGATAATATAAATTTCCAAAGTAATCATAATTTCCCAAAAACATTCATAGTTTCCCAACTTTTAAAGATACTGTCTTAGGGCATTTGTACCAGCTTCCCTATTTTGTATCCTTAAAAATAATATAAAATAATAATATCTCTATTTTAAAGAATCAAAATATAAATTATTCTATATCAGCTTCCTTATCCTTATCCATATATCATTTAAATATTCATTAAAATAACCAACTTTTCAACCACCTCAACCGCTTAATTACTTATTCATATATATTTAAATAGTCATGAAAGAGAAAATATATTATTTTATTATTTAGGGATGCTACAGTAATCCCTAAATATAAGGATTCACTATTCATCATCCCTAAAAAATTATAAGGATAGGGAATTTGATAAAGCATTTTTTTACAACTTTTATGTTATTTATCTTTATAATAGAGATAGAATATATTTTAAGGATTCTGCTACAAATGCCCTTATATGATAATAATATATCTGAATAACCCAACATTATTCCTTCATCGATTTTGGCATTAAACGCGGTCAAATAATTTTTGTCGTTGATGTGAACATAACACTTACAACTAAATATCCTAAGATACCGGATGTTAGGAACTCTATCAAGCAGCGCAACCTGGTTCTACTTGACTAAGCCCCAGTTCGTCCAAGGGGGGGGAAAGCGGGGTATGGTTTTGATAACAAGGAAGAAAGCCCCGACCCAACATTCATTAGTTTCGAATGAAGAGTGCCCTGCCCCAGGAAGCACCTACTCCTATAAAAATGAAAAGCGAGACTTTACTAAACAAGAAAAGCCCTTGATATCTTATTAGTAAAGCGCTAACGCGCGCCCCTGCAATTACACTCAAGTTTCGCCTTGATCGATACCTTTTGAAAACCTTACTAATAGAAAGGGAAAATGCGCTCACCTATAAAACTTATAAAAATAATGAACTATCTAAGGGTTGGCTTTGGGGAAAAGGAAGGGTTGGGCATAGTTAAAATTTCCTAGAAACTTGGGCAGGACCATACCATTCTACACCAAAACCACCGTCCCATGAGATGAGATAGTTTGCCCATGCCGCTACATAATCTGGGTCTTCTGACCCGTCAAAAAGTCTTTCCAAGAGGACCTGTACAAGCTTTCGAATAAGTAAAGAGGGCTATTGAATGGCTCCTTGACTTGGTCATGTAAAAGAATCGGAAGATTGATGGAAGTCAACAGGGGAATCGCCAAGGTATATTTCAAATGGCGTTTTAGTTAGCCGTTTAGTAATTAAAGACCGGATTTTAGTGTAACAAGCAGTGTTGATAGCTTCAGCCCAAAATATTTTAGTAATAACCGAATCGGCTATCATGGACTTTGCGGCTTCCTTGAGAGTTCGGTTTCTTCTCTCAACCAGACCATTTTGTTGAGGTACTCTGGCGCTAGACAACTCGTGCCTAATACCAGAATCATCAAGAAAAGTAGTTAAAGTACTGTTTGTGAATTCGGTTTCTCTATCACTTCTAATCCTGTTAATTCGGATAGATTTCTCATTTTGTATTCTTAAAAATAATTTGATCAAGTTCGGTGTAGCTTGATCTTTAGAAGCTAAGAATGTTACCCAAATAATCTAGAATAATCATCAACAACTACCATGATATAATGCATGCCACCTAGGCTTGTCACCTTAATCGGTCTAAACAAGTCCATATGTAGTAGTTATAAGCATCGTTCGGATTGGAAATTTCCTTTGCTTTTAAAGGATGATTTTATTTGTTTTCCCATTTAACATGCAGCACATACTTTATCTTTGGAAAATTTGATGTCTGGAAATCCATGAACTAATTCTTTAGAGCATATGAAATTTAAGGTTTTAAAATTTAGATGGTTTGGCTGCTTGTGCTAGAGCCAGTTCGGATCGTTCCTAGCTATCATGCAGACCGGGTTCTCAGTTTTAGTTTTCTAGTCCACTTTGTAAATGTTTCCTATCCTATTTCTGGTTATAAGTGTATCACCCTGATGATTTTTAACTAAGCATGCATGCTTGTGAAATTCAAACGTGTACCCTATGTCACACATTTGACTAATGCTTAATAGGTTCAAATGCAAGTTTTCTACTAAGAGCATGTTATTTATAGACAGGTTGCAATGGACAATTTACCCTTGCCCACGGCTCTACCTTTTGAATTGTCGCCGAAAGTTATTATTGCTCCGACTTCATAAATAATATCAGCTAGTAGTCCACTGTTTCCAGTCATGTGTCTTGAACACCCGCTGTCCAAGTACCATTCCGAGTTTCCTAGCCGTTTGCTCCTCCTATCCTACAAAAAATAAATATTTACGCCTTTCTAGTACCAACATTTACTTGGGTCCGTGATTGATTAGTCCCTTAGGGATCCGGACTTTAATAAGTCGGATAATTTTCCTAGTGATAGTTCTAATTTATTTACAAGTACTCGGCTTGACATCTTTCTGTCTGCCTAAGAGTGCCTTATTTTGTCGTGGTGGTGACTGTTGATTAGTTCTATGTGAACGTGTATCGGTTTGTTTACCTGCTGGCCGGTTGGCTTTCCTTCTCTCATGATGAAATCATTTTTCCGAGTCAGTTGGACTTATATATTTTATTTCTTTTTCCGGTTTTGAGTCACGTTCTGCCTCATTGTCGGTTGAAGAGCTCTTGACGAATGTTACAAAGGGAAGATTGTCTTTTGTGAGTTTCATCCCGTTGGAATAGTTCTGGTTGGCGGATTTGTTGTTTTTGTATCCAAGACCAAATTTGCATTTGGGATGTCTTTGATAATTAGACATCTGGCTCACCGCTTCACTAGATCTTTTCCATGGAGCCGTGACATATTTGGTTCTCTCATTTTATTTGGTTAACGATTGAACTGTCTTCTTGAGCTTCTCATTCTCTAAGGATAGTCATATACCGTGGTTCCGCTTGACTCACCAGCGGTACCACTTGACTCTCTAGTTTCGTAGTTTGACCGGGTCGGTATAAGAGCAGACAAGTTTTTGAACTCAGCGACCATATCGTTGAGTGCAATAACTATGTCTTCTTTAGTAAATTCTTCAGAGGAAAAGTCGAAGTAGGCAATGAAGCAGGTGACTCTTTCTTCGTCGTTTTCAGTGTCGAAGTAGGCCTAGTCGCTTCCACCGTCAAATGCTATGAGTGCCTTTTGGATTTCTTTTCCTTCACCGGTTTGCTGATTGTTACTCTTTTCACCTCTCTGGTAGTTGTCAGTCGGTTTCAAGTCATCCCATCTCAGTCTCCTACATTCTGACCTGTAATGACCCAAAGCATTACAGTTAAAGCATCTTACATTGGATTTGTCGACATTTTTATAATTAAAGTTGTTAGATGGTTGATTCTTCTTCATGAATCTTTCGAATTTCTGTGCTAGCATGGCCATCACGTCTTCACTAATTTGATCAGCGCTTTTGACAGGAACCGGAGCGGCTGATACAGAAATCTCTGGTTCCACCGATATCACTAGAGCTCTAGTTGCGGTTGATATTGCTGCTTCGTCTTCGATCCGAGATCTCATCTCGAATTCGTAAGCTTTCAAGTCCTCAAACACGTTGTGCAGCTTCATCTGTCCGAGGTTGCTTGATTCCATCATCATCATGGTCTTTATGTCCCATGCACTTAGAAAGGATCTCAATGCCTTAACGATTATTTCCCGATTATCGTATCTTTTTCCAAGTGTATACAGCTCGTTGACCACGCTGGTGAACCGATCACTGATTCCTTCATGTTCTCTCCCGGCTTCATCTTGATGTTCTCATACTTTTGAGTTGCCACCAAGATTTTATTCTCCTTAGTCTTTCGTTTCCCTCATGGATCTGAATGATAGTTTCCCAAACTTCCTTTGCACTTTGACAATCTCTGATTTTGTTGAACGTATTGTCGTCCACAGCTTTGAAGATGTGTCTCATGCAATGGTTGTCCAGGTTACTTCTTCTCCTATCTTCAGTCGTCCATACTACTTTCTCCTTCTCAATCTTTATCGGTCCTTCCTTTAAGATGGTGCTCATTTCATAATCCAAAGTGATCAGATGTAAATATATATGAACCTTCCAGCCGCTAAACGCTTCACTATTTAACATGGGTGGCTTATCGCTGTGGGTCATGCTTCCCATCTCTTTCGGTTGCTTGAGTGTTAAGATTCCTACTCTAATAGCACTTATTAGGATCGAGATCACCGATAAGGGACCGGGGTCCGAGCTAAAGGAGATCGCTTACACAACAACACATTCACAACACACTAGTGCTAATCCGGTTAAATATTAGAACCGCTCATAACATTACATAGATTCTCACAAACTCTTGAACCGAGTTCAAGGGCGGAAATATTTGTTTCAATTTGAATCAACTCACATAATTCGGTTTGGAAGGTATTAGGAGAAGTCGGTTTGAATGAGGGGAAAGCCGGTTCGGCTAAGGGAAGTATAAGTTATTTCTGTTGAGATAATAGATATTTCGGTTCGGTTGGTTTGAATAAATAAACCGGAAAATAAAAGGAAGAACACAAGACATGGTTTTATGGATGTTCGGAGTTGAATCTCCTACGTTACTCCTTCTTCTCAAATAGTGAAAAAGATATTCACTAACTGGAATATTCAACAAACACACTTCGACCGAGTCTTATTTACTGCTCGTCGGTTACACCACTCACAAATGATGTAATACTTTTACACAAGGTAAAATACACAGAGTTCTCACAATTATATTTCAAATAGTTTCAAGAATTTCAATCGATATTCAGGGTCGCGCGTAAAATTCGTCTCGTTGTAGTCTTTTTTTCACACCTATTATTCAACACATTTGAGCTTTTATTTATAAGGATATGACAACGATCATATTTTCTCTCTCCATCGATCTGAAGTCGTGTCGGTCAAAGTCAGGTAGTGTGCACGCCTTGCCATTATGGACACATGGCAGACATGCATTAGCCGACCGCTTGTGTCAGAAGTTGCTTGTAATCTTGGATAGTCAGTAATCATTCCTTTTTCCGCATGCTTCTGATTCGGATCCTTCTTCTTTGTATTTCTAAGAAATATTTTCATCATTTTATTACGTCATCTTCACAGGTTTCATCACTTTGAATAATTTTCCGTTGGCCTTAAGATCTTCGATATATTGAGCCAGCCAGAAATGATACTTCATACGGTTTACATCTCAGCCGATCCGTTGAGAGGATTCAAGTCGATTTACTTGATTATGTCGGGATCCTTGAGACAGAGTGCATCAACTGGTCCGGTGCGGCTTGAGCTGTACCTGCACAAAAAGGTTTGAGACTGATTAAGTTCTTTGACCGGTTTAAAATTAACTTACTTAATTTTTCTAAAAATTTCTCCATTTTTGATTATTTAGAATAAATATTCAAAACTTGTAATTGTTGGCTGTTTAAAAGAACTTAACTTTATTTAGACGGTTTAAAATTAACTTGCTTAATTTTTCTAACAAAAATGAACTTTTGACGTCAATTTGAAAAACTTTAAAATTTTTGAAAACAGCAAACGCAAGAAATATTCTAATTGTTTCTAGTCTAGCCACAAGAGAAAATGATTCTTCAAAATCAATGTCTTCTTTCTGTTTATATCCTTGGGCCACTAATCTAGCCTTGTTCCTCGTAACTAAACTATTTTCACTGAGTTTATTTCTGAAGACCCGTCTTGTTCTGATAACCGATTGATTTTTCAATCTTGAAACTAAGTGCTAGACTTTATTCCTCTCAAACTGGTTTAATTCCTCTTGCATTGCTAAAATCCAATCGGGATTCAACAATGCTTCATCCACCTTTTTCGGCTCAATTTGTGATATGAAAGCGGAGTTTAAAAATTCTTCCAACAGTTGATGCCTAGTTTGGATGTGTAGTGAGGAGTTACCTATAATAAGCTCAGGAGGATGATTTTTGTTCCATTTGAGATTCGGTCCAGAAATTTCTTCCAAATGACCGGTTATCTGATCAAGGTTAGACAGATCGGTAGGCTGAACAATGTCAAGCCGACCGATTTCCTCAATAGACACTGAGGTGTCAACTTCTTGTTGTGAAGCAGCTTAATCCGGCTAAATCTCAGCATTAACCGTTTGGTCATAGACAAATATTTTATAGACCGGAACATCATCTTCACTATCAGATTGGATATTTAAGTTTTCTAATATGTTGTGTACATCAAAAGATGATGTAGTGTTACTTTCAACCGATTAATCAAAACAACATGAGAAGATTCTTCAACAGTTAAAGTCCTAGTGTTGTACACTCTATATGCTTTACTCACTACAGAATAGTCTATCATGATGCCAACATCGGATTTTGCATCGAAAGCGGTCAAATAATTTTTGACATTATTGTGAATGTAACACTTACAGCCAAAGATCCTAAGATATTGGAGGTTAGAGACTTTTTCATGGTATACTTCAAAAGGAGTTTTGTTAAGACGTTTATTTAACATTGATCGGTTTTGAGTATAACATGCAATATTGATAGCCTCGGCCCAAAATTTTAGAGCAATACCTGAACCAGCTATCAAGGATCTTGCGGCTTCCTTGAGAGTTCGGTTTCTTCTTTCGGCCAGTCCATTTTGTTGAGGAGTTCTAGCATTAGACAACTCGTGTTTTATACCGGATTCCTCAAGAAATGCAGTTAATTTTTTATAGGAAATTATGTACGTCTATCACTTCTAATTTTATTTACACGTATTGATTTCTCATTTTGTAATCTTCTAAATAGTTTAATCAAATTAGGTTTAGCTTGATTTTTATATAACAAAAATATCACCACAAGTGTATCTAGAATAATCATCAATAACTACCATGGTGTAATACATGCCGCCTAAGCTGATGACCCTAACCGGTCCAAATAAATCCATGTGAGGCAATTCTAAACATCGGCTAGATTGAACATTTCCTTTACTTTTGAAAGTAGATTTTATCTATTCACTCATTTGACATGCAGAACAAATTTTATCTTTAGCAAATTTCATGTTAGGAATTCCTTGAACTAATTCTTTAATGCAAATGTAGTTTATAGTTTTAAAGTTCAAATAGTTTAACTTTTTATGCCAAAGCCAGTTTTTATCATTCATATCTATCATGCAAACTGAGTTATCACATTTAGTTTTCCAGTCTACTTTGTAATTGTTTCCTAACTTATTTCCGGTTAGTAAAATGCTACCCTGTGCATTCTAACTAAACATGCATGTTTATGAAATTCAATAGTGTATCCTACATCGCACATTTGACTAATACTCAGTAGATTGAAATGCAGATTTTCAACAAGAAATACATCGTTTATAGTTAGGTTGTCATGGACAATCTTACCCTTGCCCACGGCTCTACCTTTGGAATTGTCGTCGAAAATTATCATTGCACCGTTTTCCTAAATAATATCGGTTAGTAAGTTGCTGTTTCGGTCATGTGTTTGGAACAACCACTGTCCAGATATCATTCCGAATTTCCCAACTGCTTGTTCTTCTTAACCTACAAAATATAATTATTTATACCCTTTTGGTACCCACATTCACTGTGTCATTTACATTATGTCATCTTCTCATTCTTTGGTTCTTAGCTTCAAACTTGAGCAAACGTTTCAGCACTTGAATCGTTCAAGAGTTTGCAAGGGTTTGTGTAGAATAGAAAGTGATTTAAATCCCTAACAGGATTTCTATCAAATCGTTTTTCCGAAGCCGTCATTAATAGTCAGACCTCCGTCTCTATCGATTACGTCGATCCTATCAAATTAACTATCTAATTTATCTAACAATCTAATCCGACTTGAATTGAGCTTCTTCAACCGACTTAGACGACTATAAATATTCCATATGGCTTTCTTTACAAAAGCATCAAACAATTACACCATATTACAGCACGAATCAATGAAATTAAAATCCAATCATGAACTGTTTTTTTGAAAACTTTATACGGTAATCCTAACTTTAAACCAGGCTTTTGGGAAGCTTCCAACACACCTAAGATGTGCTATCCATCTGTTGGAATGAATCCACAGCCTCTATATATCGATTTGTAATTGAAATTTTGAATTTTTTTTCAAAATTTTCTAGTTTGATCGTTTGATATATTCTAGGGCTTGTTCATGTGATTTATTTATATAGAATCAATCTATATATCATGTATGAACTCTACGTTGAAAGAAATCAAATCAAATTAACCTGAATATTTTTTTTTAAAATTAAGCTTAAAACTGAATTTTATAAAATTTTGTGTTCTTGAATTTAATCTGGATTTTTTTATTCAAATATTAATTGTTAAATATGTTTGTAAATATGTTGTGATGAATTCCCAATGACTATAACATTGTTTTGATCACGTTTGATCAAATTATGTTTTTGAAACTTTTTGAATTTTGATTCAATCTTCATAAATTGTTTTAATGTTTGAATGACGTTCTTGTTTTGGTTTTGTTCAACTATATTCATCATTTTAAAATAGCCAAAATCTTTGAAAAATAAAACCGTCATTTAAAGGGCGCAGAGAACTAAGCCCGAAAATTCTTTCCCGAACGTAACCAAAATACGAACCACCTATAGAAACTCTGGTATTAAATCCGTTTATACATAGATATTTTATTGGTTTTTTTAAAATCAATTAGCGACTATATTTTCAAATATGTGGCCTATTAAACTAATTATGTTTAATTATTTTAAAATTGGGTTTCAAATCAAATTGTCATTTAATTAAAACAAGTCCCCAAATTACTAAAATTTGAATCTAAAATTAATTATTTTTACATGATTAATTTTAAAGCGGCTGGTATTATCAAAATCTTTTAAGAATTAAATGTTTCATTTTAAAAGATGTCTGATCCGCAAACCAAGCTTGAAATTATCGAACCTCAAGCAAAGACTTGGGACCCTCTCCTCATATTGTCACGTGTCTAAGCTATGAATGAACAAGGGCACCTAATCCTGGAGGAGTTAGTTAATGCCGAGAGGAACGATAATGTGTTTTCCCGACGCTTACGTGTATATATTTTATTTATTCATTTTGGCCAATATTCAATAAAAAAATTAATCTAAAAATTCATTAAAGAATGTCGTTTTCGAATTAATTAAATTATTTAAATCCCGATTCAATAAACCGTATAAAAGTTATATTGGTCCGGGGTTATTCAAAAGTCGAACATTAATGTGCAAAATTCGGTTGTCTACACCTCCAATATATTTTTTTTTTCATTTTTAGATTATATTAAAAAATTATAAAAGAAATATACGGTAATAAATCAAATGGTAAGAATCAGTATTTAAGATAACGATAACGAATATTACATATTCGATTCTTATTTATAATGACTTTAATTGAAGTATGTGTACGTGCGAGATCGTCCTAACTTCTTAAATTAAAATGATATATATAAAAAACTCATTAATGTAGTTTAAGTGACAAAAAATAATTTTTAAAAGATCAAATGTCACTAATTCGATTACCACTTAAAAACCTAATGTTGAATTGAGTGTCATGGTTGTGGGTCATGCTAGTATCCTATATTAAAAAAATTTAAATTATAAAAAACTATTATCATAATATTTTAGTTTATGATTTTCATAATTTAAAAAATGATTACTTTAATTAAATAAAACATGAAATGATTTATATGAAAGTAAATTTTAATTTCTCTTTCTTTAAAAAATGTTAATTGATCTAAACACATTTATGAATTGTAAATATATGCCTTCTATAATTTTTAATAATTATTAAAAAAAAAATCAGATTGTAAAAATCTACATTTGGTATACCTTTAGAAAATAGTAATATAATCTATTATTTTATTTTAAGAATCTATATAAAATATATAATCTTTTTTATATTATAAGAATCTATATAAAATATATATTTTAAAAGAGATTGATAAGAATTGATTATATAACATTAATTACTCTTAACTTTTTCGTATTATAAATATTTCATTTTGAAAAAATTTTAAATTCTTATTCTTTTAAATTACTTTAAATATTTTCTAGTTCTTTGAATCAATTAACTTTTAAGTTCTCACATCAAATAATATGCATAAATTTCTCTTCAATCTTGTTTTTGTGTTAACTCTTCTTATTTTTCGTAAGTTTATACGAAGAATGATGAAGGAAAGACATGTTTATTGCATAACAAGAGTGCAACTTTTAAAGCATATGTTTTAATAATGACATCACTTGTAATAATCACTGCTTAGCCAATCTTTTAACAATCTATAAGGGTATTTTAATGGGTTTCAATTCACATGCATATGTGTGAGACCATGTCTCCTCACAATTGCACCAACTATGGATATGTAAAGAAAAAAAAATATAAATAAAATAAATCTTTCATGATTACTTAGTTGTGAGATCTAATTGTTATTTTGATTTTGATTTTCATATAGGTCTACTCGTCCATTCATTTAACATTAAAAGTGAAAGATAAGTGTTTTATAATGACAATCACATATTATTAATCATATTTCTTAATCCACTATAAAATTCTCATCCCTTAATAAACAAATTAAAAAAAATAAAAATTGTATACACAATTAAACAAAATGTTCGAAAATTATAGAAACATATTTAAAAATGTAGTATGACAAATATATATCTATTATTAGAGGAGGATTAATTCTAAAATTGTCATATATATATATATATATATATATATATATATATATATATATATATATATATATATATATATATATTATGATGTTTAAACAAAATTTATTCTATTTATGGGGTCAAAAGATGTGATTAATTTGAATAAATATGTGAGAGTAAATATATATTTGGGTCAGGTCACATGTTGACCTCCATAAACTTGGAGCGGTTTTGTAAGCACTAGAATTTTATCCCAAATTAATTATTTATAAGTCCTCAAAATATACAAAATAAAATAAAATAAATAGGAAAAATATATATTATGTCTATGAAAAATATTGTGTATGCTAAAAATAAAATCAAAGAGAATAAAGAAAAATCAATTTCCAACCAGTTTTAAAGCTTAAAAAGGGTGGTAATATGCAGCAGACCACACAAACATCGAATGAACGTCTAAATCCAACGCACGACGTCAAGCCACGTCGCTCACTGCGGTAGAAGGAAAGTTCTCGCTCACTGCGGTAGAAGGAAAGTTCTCCCGCATAACAACAGATTAACTAACGCAAACCTCACTATCGTTAGTCAAAACACATGCGGATCATTCACTATTGACGAAATGCCTAGGATTTCGCGCTTATACTATAAATGACGTAATTTCAACTTCCTCTCAACACTCAAACGCGTAAGAAGAAAACGACGTTGTTTTCGGTCCTAGCTTGTCTTATTCCTAGCGACAAACATATAAACTTCAGCCTAAATATTTAATAAAATGTTGTCATTTTAACTTATATATTAAATTATTTTTTATTTGTTTGATAATATGTTTGATAAATGTACTTATTGGTTTTTTTGATGTGCTAAATTATAATAATCTTTATGATAACAAGTAAAGTTTTTGACATTTTTATTTAAAATTTATCCAAATACTGATTATTTGTTAAATTTTATTAACAGTCAGTGTTTTATATTTATTTTATTTATATGAATGTTTTTTAATATGATTATTTATTAATGATTAATTTCAGTTAAATATTTTGATCAAGTGTACATACAAATTTAATTTTTTTTTTAAAATGTTCAAATAATATTGGTGGTTAAATATATAAATTCAATTAGTTGGTTTAACTGAAGTGAAAGTAAGTTTATAAACGAGGAGTTAATTAAATTTATAGATAAATATGAAAAATATTGATTATTTAAAGAAAATTTAAAATTTCAAGTAAAATATTTCTAAAAATATTATTATAAATATAGGAATAACTAATATTAATATTTTTAAATAAAATTTTAAATAAAATTTTTAAACATTTTTAATATTCATTTTTTTGTAATAAAATATTTTATAATTAAAAATTATTAAGTAAAATAACATTTTTAATTAATTAATTAATTATAAAACAAATATAACTTAATTATTTTTTGTCTTTTAATATCTATATATTAAAATTATTAATTATATATATATAATTATATATAATTATATACATAAAATATAATAAATAGATTAAATAATAAAAAATATATTTTGACATGTTTTACTTTGTTAATATTTATTTTAATTTATAGGCGTCTTTATATTATATATGTATATATTTACAAAAAATATTATAATATTAAATTATTTTTATTAAATAAAAATATAATTAATGTTATTATTTAATAATATAATAATTGTTATATATATCTATATATCTTTTAATATATTATCAAATAAAAAGATTAAAATAAATTAATGTTTTATAAAAATAAATAAATCTATAAATTTAAGTTAAATTAATAAAAAAAATTAAATTAAAAAGTATAAAGAAAAAAAAATAAAAATTTTTACGTTATTCTTTCTACACACTTTTTTTTCCAAATTACCTTTATCTGTCATTTTTTTATTAATCAATAATGATTTTTTTTTTCTATTACACAAATTTTAAAATCATTTATTTTTTCATAAGATATTACGCAATTGACCTCACATAATTTTAAATAAGACTTCACGTTAATAGATATTTTAATATTTAGATTAATTTTTTTAATTACAAATTATTAATTCAAACGATAACCCCTTTATTAACTAGATAATATACCATACCATACCATACCCTAAGTCATTAAATCAAATGGATATTTAAAAGCATGATTGAAATATGTTAATATAATCATAATCATAAACATGAACCTTCATTTAATAGGATCACAATAAAAAAAATATAAAAAGAATATGTTCAATAAATTAGAAAAATTGGTTTCTAAAACATTTTTCTCCTTGCATAATAAATAAGTAAAAAAAACCAAATAATGGAAGAAACAAGATAGAACCAATATTATGGACTTTGCACATAAAAATAAAAATTGGGCAAAAATATTTTCAAAAATATTCAAATACATTTGAGAATTTTACTATCGAAATCAATTTAAATAAAAATTAGTAAAGTTAGAATGTTTTTCAATTTGGCTTTACTAGAACATTAGTTTAAACCTGATGCCTTGGACCAAATAAATTTTTTATATAGATTTATGCCAGTATTTGTTTTATAAATAATATATATTTTACAAAACTAACTCATACATAAGAGTGTCAAGACAATGCCCTATGGATTTGTACAAGGATCTATAGAGCATTTAAAAAAAAAATTAGAATATCATTTTACGAAAACTATATTTATTATACTAATAAAGAGAATAACTAATTAACTAAGCTAAGTTCATTTTTATATTAATCTTTTATATATATATATATATATATATATATATATATATATATATATATATATATATATATTATTTTAAAAAAAAATTAAAAATTAATAAAATAAAAGTTACATAAGATTCTATAAATATTCAAATTGGGCCGGGCCTACACATAGTCATGTTTTTATTATCTCTATTTAATTTTACAAACTTTTATGATTTTATTTTGTTTAGAATCATACAAATTTCAGTTTAATATTTTAATTGTTTAAGTATTAGTGATGTTTATTTTTAACTAAACTAGTATTAATATTATAGTTATGTTCAACATTGCTCTTTTATTTTCAATTTTATATGGGCTGGGTAGAGTTTTAAATGCATACAATATATATATATATATATATATATATATATATATATATATATATATATATATATATATATATATATATATATATATATATATATATATATATATATATATATATATATATATTGAAAAATAGATGTTTAAATATAATTTTTTCTTATATTTGAAATATTTATGTAAAGAAACATGTGTGAAATTTTATGAATTAATTAAATTGAATAAATTATGTAAAATTTTCTTTAAATGATAATGAGACTAGTACTCTATTTGAAAGGTTGTTCAATATTAAAGTGGTGTAGGTGAAGGTATTAACAACTAAGAAAAAAATTTATTTCTAAACATTTCCTATTTGTAAGTTACTTACATTGCTTAATAAATTATATATATATATATATATATATATATATATATATTTATTTATTTATTTAAGAGGCATCTATTATTTTGTTATATTTGTTTTGCTAAAATATATTTTTGCATCATATTATATATTAATATTTCTTAATATAAAAAGTATCATAAACATGTATATAAATATTTTTAATTCATACATGTATAATACTATTCAGTTAAGAATAATGTGTTCATAATACAATTGTAAAAGAAAATCAAATAATTTAGGAGAATTCAAGAATAAATTATAAGAAATTATACTTTGTCTTATATGAATGTATTAAAGAGAGATTAACCTACTTAATTAAAATAAAGATATTCCTTTTATATATTAAGTATAATTTATGATTTAGCTATAAATTTAAGAAAATTGGATGAAATGACCATAATAATGCTTTCTTTTTGAGGAATCGCCATCATAAATATTGCAAAAATGACCACTTATCCTATATAATGACTAAAATATATCGATCGTCGCGTCACGCGACAGCACGCTCGGGACGTTACGGAACCCTAATTATTTATAATAAATTCTCATATTTTTTTCATTTCTTTATTCTCCGTTCTCTCTTTTATCTCTCTTCTCTATAAACATAAGTAGCGACCAACACTTGTGAACGACGAACGTTGAGATTGGATTTAGCAGATGGTCATATTGTTGCACTTTATAAGTTATTGGTTGAATGCAGATGATATGGTCATATTGCTGCACTTTATAAGTTATTGGTTGAATGCAGATGATGATGAGGTTGGATGCAGTCTCATTTTGGTTCGAAGGTGGAGAAGTTGGATGCGGTCGCTTGATAGTTGGTCGCACTATGGCACGGTCGCAGTAGCGTGGAAGGCAAAGTGGCGGCACAATCACGGCAACGTGGAAAGCGAAGAGGTGACACTGTTGCGACACACGAAGTGTGAAAGGCGATGAGGCGACACGGTCGCATCTGACGATGGCACGGTCGCGACACGCTTATTTTAAGATCTACTAGTTTTTTAATTTTGTTGAATATGTTTACATTTAGTTTCTATTGAACAATGAGTTTGGTGTGTGAATGTTGATGCAAATTAATTCATTTATTTTGTTATATAATTAGTTACAATAAGCAGTATCATTTTTTTACCTATTTTTTTGTTATAATTCCAAAATACATGGATTCGAAAATTTAAGTGGAGTGAATATTGATTATTACAAAGACGATCTGATTCAATTTTTTCAAACAGACTTCAACAATTTAGTCGCAACCGAAATACTACGAGATTATTATTACTAAAAAAATGGAGAGAAAGAGCTTGAAATAACCCTTGATAGTTGAAACATCAAATACATAATTAAGTGACCAATTTACACACAAACAACATTATCAATTAAAAAACACAAATATTTTATAATAATAATTAAAGATAATAGAAAAACAAGCCTAATTTAAAGAGAAAAATGACTGATGAATAAACTAAAGTAGAACCAAATTAATCATTCTACATGTTGTTTGCATATTGTCCTACTTAACCAATCTCCATGTTGCCTGCTCAATTGCAAGCCCAACCATTGCAGGTGATTTAACCAATTCTTGTTTGTGCTTCAGATTAATTTTGTATCTTCTAGAATCATACCTAACAAAGACAATCCTATGGATGAGCGAGTAATCACGAGACGCGACCAACCGTGCCTCGATCGTGCCACCTCTTCGCTTTTCACACTTCATGTACCGCGATTGTGCCGCCTCTTCTCTTTCCACGTTGTCGCGACTGTGACGCCTTCGCTTTCCACGCTGCTGCGACCGTGGTATAAATGGTATGGTCGCGTCTCGCGATGACATGAACGTCTCGCGATCATACCATTTTTAATGAACAATTGCAACTATCAAGAAACAAACAACTATACATAAACAAAACAAAACAAACAACCATGCCATGCTATCAAAACTATATAAACAACAAACAATGGTCGAGAAAGAAGAGAACATAAGTATACCAGTTACCTCCATCGTGCTCGTGCTCATGGCTGTGTCGTTGTGTCCGAAATGAGCACCATCGCCTGAATCACTCATGGTTGTCTTCGCCGTTGTGTGTTAGGATTTGAGATTAGAGAGAAAGAGGAGAAACCGGAAAGAGAGAACGGAGAAGAAAGAAATGAGAAAAATTTGGGAAATTATAATAAATATTAATGGTATTCTTGACTTTTCACATGCCATCACATCGCGTCACGCGATGCAACGTGGCGTGACGCAAAGGGGTATTTCGTAAGAAATAGTCATTTCTATAAGGTTTATGGAGCGCTGATCATTTAAAAAAAAGGCATTATTGTGGTAATTTCATCACATTTCCAGTAAATTTATACTCAATATATTATTTTGAGTATTGAACTATAAAAATTAAAATAAAGATATTCCTTTTATATATAAATTACACATATAAATTTATAATTATTCTATTAATTTGAATATTAATCTATAAAACTTAAAACTTTTATATATATATATATATATATATATATATATATATATATATATATATATATATATATATATATATATATATAATGATGCTTAATTTTCAAAGTGTCTGAATTGTCAGGTCGAGAATTGTGGTTTGATAGGATCGGCTTTATCAATAGAGACGGGGGTCTGGCTAATGAAAAACATTTCGATAGAAATCCTGTTAGGGATTAATATCTCTTTATATTCTACGCAAACTTGTGTAAACACTTGAAACAGATTCAATGCGGAATTGTTTACTTGGGTTTGAAGCACAAGATGAAATATGAAAAGATGACAGAAAAGAAGAACACAACAGTTTGTTTATGGATGTTCGGAGAAACTCTCTTAGGTCACCCCTTCTTCCAACCACCGAAAGGATTCACTATATGATGAGAATCAAATACAGTTTACACACACACTTAGCTCACTATTGAACAGAATACTTTCTGTTCAATTACAAGAAGATGAAGAATATCACTCAGATAATGGTGTTTTGATTCTAGCTCTCTCTCTCTCGATTCACACACAGTACAATCAGAAAGAAGCTTCACAAGATAACTTCAGTAAGCAAAGTGATTGAGTAGTCTCTCTCTGCAAAATCAGAATGCTTGTTCGTAAGATTGGTTAAGGCAAGATCCGGTGTTTCGTCCGTTGCTCTAAGGATTGATTAAATACTGAGCAGGAGCTAATGGTCGAATCTTCAAGAATGATACGTGGCACCCTTTCATTGGAAAGCCTCCATTGTACACAGCAGGCTCTGAGCACAAGGATCGTGGCCGTACCGAAGTGGTAGTGCGTCGAATATTCCATCAGGGATGTACCTGCAAAAACGGGTAATGTGAGGAAAATTCTCTTACGTGGCATTCCTTGTTTGGATGCATATAGCTGTTGTACTAATCTTCACAGGAAAGTGTAGCAGAAGTAGGGTACAGCTATAGCACGTGGGTAGGAGAAATGCTAGATTCAAGCGTACTGCTTGAACAGAGCATTAGACGTATTTTAGTTAGACGGATTTGGGAAAATCAGTCTAATGAAATAAGTCAACTCCTTCTAATGAAAAACGTCTATTGGACCGCATGGTCTAATATAATTAGACTCGCGTCTAATTTACATAACCATTAGACGGGTACGTCTAACTTCACTAAGTTATACTACACGTCTAATTTCGGTTCTACCTCGGACTTGTCTGAAGGAGTTAGACTCACGTCTATCTTTCAATTAATTAGACAACCCGTCTAATTATAATAACCATAAGACCGGCACGTCTAACTCCACTGAGTTAGACTGCCACGTCTAATTCCGGTTCTACCTCAGACTAATCTGAAGGAGTTAGACTCACGTCTAACTTTCAATTAATTAGACAACCCGTCTAATCATTAGACCGACACGTCTAATTCCACAGAGTTAGACTGCCACGTCTAATTCCGGTTCTACCTCAGACTAATCTGAAGGAGTTAGACTCACGTCTAACTTTCACTAATTAGACAACCCGTCTAATTAAAATAACCATTAGACCGGCACGTCTAACTCTACTGAGTTAGACTGCCACGTCTAATTCCGGTTCTACCTCAGACTAATCTGAAGGAGTTAGACTCACGTCTAACTTTCACTAATTAGACAACCCATCTAATTAAAATAACCATTAGACCGGCACGTCTAACTCCATTGAGTTAGACTGCCACGTCTAATTCCGATTCTACCTCAGACTAATCTGAAGGAGTTAGACTCACGTCTAACAACATGTTGTCTCAATACACCTGTATTGAAACTTATAAATTATTTCATCATCAAAATATCAGGGGATAAATTATTTCAACACTTAGTCAAAAATAATTTGACCCAACATGGTTAATTTGGATATATATATATATAAGAGTAAATGGATATTTGGGTCGGATTTTAGGTTGACCCGCTCATAAATTTAAAATGGTTAAAATAAAATAATAAACGTTATAGGTATGTTTCGAACTTGCAACCTAACAAAATAAATACAACCCTTTAACCAACTAGAATAAGAAGACTTTATATTTTAAATTCTATACCAAATTTGATGAACGCGAGACGTTTTAACAATATAAGTTCAACTTTTTAACTAACTAATCTATATATATAATAATGCTTAATTTTCAAAGTATGCGGATTGCCGGGTCGAGAGTTGTGGTTAATTTGAATATTTATGTGAGAATAAATGTATATTTGGGTCAGATTGTGGGTTGACCCGCTCATAAATTTAAAACGGTTAAAAATAAAATTAAAAATGCTATAGGTATGTTTTAAACTTACAACCTAACAACACATGTACAACCCTTTAACCAACTAGACTAAGAAGACTTTATATTTTAAATTCTACACCAAATTAGATGAACGTGGGACGTTTTAACAATATAAGTTCAACTTTTTAACTAACTAATCTAAATATATATATATAATGATTCTTAATTTTCAAAGTGTCCGGATTGCCGAGTTGAGAGCTGTGGTTAATTTGAATATATATGTGAGAGTAAATAGATATTTGGGTCGGATTGCGGAATGAACCGTCTATAAATTTAAAACGGTTAAAAATAAATTAAAAATACTATAGGTATGTTTCGAACTTGTAACCTAACAAAATAAGTACAATCTTTTTACCAACTAGACTAAAAAGACTTTATATTTTAAATTCTACGCCAAATTTTATGAACGTGAGACGATTTAACAATATAAGTTCAACTTTTTAACTAACTAATCTATATATTGACCCGCCCATAAATTTAAAACGGTTAAAAATAAAATAAAAAATGTTATAGGTATATTTCGAACTTGCAACATAACAAAACAAGTACAACCCTTTAACCAACTAGACTAAGAAAATTTTTATTTTAAATTTTATACCACATTTGATGAATGTGGGACGTTTTAACAATATAATTTCAAATTTTAACTAACTAATATATATATATATATAATGATGCTTAATTTTCAAAGTGTCCAGATTGCCGGGTTGAGAGCTGTGGTTATTTTGAATATATATATGAAAGTAAATGGATATTTGGGTCGGATTGTGGGTTGACCCGCCCAAAAATTTAAAATGTTTAAAAATAAAATTAAAAATGTTATGGGTATGTTTCGAACTTGCAACCTAACAAAACAAGTACAATCTTTTAACGAACTAGACTAAGAAGACTTTATATTTTAAATTCTACACCAAATTTGATGAACACGGGACATTTTAACAATATAATTCAACTTTTTAACTAACTAATCTATATATTGACCCGTCCATAAATTTAAAATGATTAAAAATAAAATTAAAATGTTATAGGTATGTTTTGAACTTGCAACCTAACAAAACAAGTAAAACTCTTTAACCAACTAGACTAAGAAGACTTTATATTTTAAATTCTAAACCAAATTTGATGAATATGGGACGTTTTAACAATAAAAGTTCAATTTTAACTAACTAATCTATATCTATGTATAATGATTCTTAATTTTCAAAGTGTTTGGATTACCGGGTCGAGAGTTATGGTTAATTTGAATATTTATGTGAGAGTAAATGTATATTTGGGTCGAATTGTGGGTTGACCCGCTCATAAATTTAAAACGGTTAAGAATAAAATTAAAAATTCTATAGGTATGTTTTGAAATTGCAACCTAACAAAACAAGTACAATCTTTTAACCAACTAGACTAAGAAAAGTTTATATTTTAAATTCTACACCAAATTTGATGAACGTGTGACATTTTAATAATATAAGTTCAACTTTTTAACTAACTAATCTATATATTGACCCGCCCATAAATTTTAAACGGTTAAAAATAAAATTAAAAATGATATAGGTATGTTCCGAACATCAACCTAACAAAACATATACAACTCTTTAACCAACTAGACTAAGAAGAATTTATATTTAAATTCTATACTAAATTTGATAAACGCGGGACGTTTTAACAATATTAGTTCAACTTTTTAACTAACTACTCTCTCTCTATATATATACACACTGATGTTTAATTTTCAAAGTGTCTGGATTGCCGGGTCGAGAGTTGTGGTTAATTTAGATATATATGTGAGAGTAAATGGGTTGATCTGCCCATAAATTTAAAACGGTTAAAAATAAAATTAAAAATACTATAGGTATGTTTCGAACTTGCAACATAACAAAACAAGTACAATCTTTTAACCAATTATACTACGAAGACTTTATATTTTAAATTCTACACCAAATTTGATGAACACAAGACGTTTTAACAATATAAGTTCAACTTTTTAACTAACTAATCTATATATTGACCTGTCCATAAATTTAAAACGGGAAATCGATAAAAGCGATAAAATCAGTGTTATCGGACGATTTTACCTTTTAGATTCTTCCTGGATCTTTTGCCTGTTTTCTGTAGAAGAAGTGTATGAATCGAAATCGACTATTGTTAAAGAAAATGAATCGATCTACAGAGAAGAAGAAGGATAGAGAGTAAAGATTACCATGAAGAATAGTCTTTGAGTTGGTAAGGATCAATGAACCAATTCCCAAACTAACCTTATTTGATGTTCAACTTCCCAAACTAACATACTTTGTTCATTCATTCTCAAACTAACCTACTTCACTATTCAAACTCAGTTTTTTATTTATTTTTATTTTTTTAATTTTTTATATTTAAACTTATTATTATATATATATTTAAATTATTTTTTTTATTAAAATATTTAAATTATTATTTTTATAAATTTGATTATTTATATTTAAATTAATATTTTTTATAAATTTGATTATTTATATTTTAATATTTATTTAATTTTATTTATTATTTTATATAACTTTTTATTTTTATTTTAAAAAATATTATATAAACAAGAATGGTTTAAATATAATAACAAAAACGTTATTAAAAAAACATGATCGTTCAAAGTGTCACCAAATAAATTAAAAAATAACAAGATTAAACATCTGAAAAACAATAATAAAAACATAAGTAAAAAATATTTATCAACGAACAAACATAACATAAAATATAGTGTTAACGATTTCAGATATTTCAAGAAAATCAATATTGAACGTTCTTAATGGGGAGAAATATGATAATTTTATTCCTAGTGAAATTTTGAGAAAGAGAAAAACTAACGAAGTCTAAAGTCAGTGTATTAAAATTGAGATAGATAACTCACAAAAGATTATAATTTGTGGGAGGTGTGGCTAAGAAGATTAAAAATGAATAATCACATTATAATTTGTGAGAGGTGTGACCAAGAAGGTTATACGAAATGTAATCAAAGATTATTTTGAGTAAAATTATCAATAATTTAAGGAAGAACAATTGTAATTATTTTAATAAATTATTAAATTATTATATATGGTTATGGTTAAAATATATTAGTATTTATTAATTATTTATGAGAATTGGTGAATATTTATTATAATATAATAAATAATAATTGAAATATAAATATATATATTAAAATTATAATTATAATATTTATAAAAATAATAATTCAAAATATAAATAATAATGTAAATATATACATCAAAATATAAATAATTTAATTTATAAAAAAAGTATTTTAATAAAAAAAAAGATTAATTTAAATATATATATATATAATAAGTTTAAATATAAATAAATTAAAAAAAGTAAAAATATATAAGAAAATTGAGTTTGAATAATAAAGTAGGTTAGTTTGGAAATGAAAGAAAGGTTAATTTGGGAAGTTAAATATCAAATAAGTTTCAAAATTTGTTGAAGGATCAATTTTCATTGTTATTGATGAAAGAATAGTGTTTGAGCCGCCACCAACGGATGTGAAATAAAAAATAAAGAAATAAAAAATAAAGAGAGAAAGACAAGGAGAGAGACAGAAATTAGGGTTTTTAAATTAAAAATATAATTTTTAAATAATATATATATATTATTCTAACTTTATTTAGTTATTTATTATTTTAATATTTATATATATATATATTTCAAAAATTTTACCAAATTTTTTATTTAAAATTACTCTGATATATATATATATATATATTACAAAATTTAAATTTGTTAAATATTTTAGAATATATATTAATTTTTTATTGAATATTTATTTTAACTTTTTTATATATTACTTGAATATATATTATTTTAAAATTTATATTATTTTATTATTAATGTAAATAAATATCAATTTATGTAAACTCTTACTTTGAGTAAAATATAGATTTTACAATTTTAAGTAAAAATTTTACATATATAAAATGATTTTACGTAAATCCTCGATTTTAATAGTCTTGATACTAGTATCTTATATTAAAAGAATTTAATTATAAAATACTATTATCATAATATTTTAGTTTATGATTTTAATAATTTAAAGAATAAATACTGTAATAAAATAAAACATGAAACAAGCTTAGTAATTTATATGAAAGTATATTTTAATTTCACTTTCTTTAAAAAAATATTAATTTAATTGATCTAAACACATTGATGAATGGTAAATATATGCCTTCAATAATTTTTAATGATTATTTAAAAAAATATTCAGATCGTAAAAATTTACATCTGATTTATCTTTAAAAAATAGTAATATAATCTATTATTTAATTTGAAGAATCTATATAAAATATATAATTTTTTTATTATAAAAATTTATATAAAATCTATATTTTAAAAGAGACGTAAATAATTAGTTTTGTAATACGAATTACTCTAACTTTTTCATATTATAAATATTTCATTTTGAAATTTATTTTTCAAATTCTTACTCTTTTAAATTATTACTCTAGTTATTTGGATTAATTAACTTTTAAGTTTTCATATCAAACAACATGCACAAATTATTCTTCAATCTTGTCTTAGTTTTAGCTCTTCTTTCTTTTCTTAAGTTTAATAATTTTATCTCTGATTATGTTAAGTTAAAATACAATGATAGAATTAATAATATAAATATTAATGATTATTTATTTTTACAGAGAACGGTAAAAGAAAGACATGTTTATTATATAACAAGAGTACTACTTTTAAATGCGTGTGTTTGAGTAACGACAATTGTATAACTCATTGTTTAACCGAATCTGTTAACAATAGTTAGAGACGGATATTGTAATGGTATTAAATTCCAATGCATATGTGTGAGACCATGTCCCCTCACAATTACACCAACTATGGATATGTAAGAAAAAATATTATAAATAAAATAAATGTCATGTTTACTTTTTTGTGAGATCTAATTGTTATTTTAATATTTATTAGCATATAGGTATACTCAACCATTGACAATCACATAAATGTCATGTTTACTTTTTTGTGAGATCTAATTGTTATTTTAATATTTATTAGCATATAGGTATACTCAACCATTGACAATCACATATTATTAATCATATTACTTCATCTATTCCTTCATAAATAAATTAAAAAAATATAAAAGTTAACAATCACATATTATTAATCATATTACTTCATCTATTCCTTCATAAATAAATTAAAAAAATATAAAAGTTATATACACGATTAAACAAAGTATTTGAAAATTATAGAGACATATTTAAAAAATAGTATGACAAATATATATCTATCATTATCATTAGACGGGGATTAATTCTAAAATTGACATATATATATATATATATATATTATTATTATTATTATGACGTTTAAAAAAAATTCATAAATACGTGAGAGTAAATGGATATTTGGGTCTGATCGCGGTTGTTTTATAAGCCCTAGAATTTTTCCAATCCAATTTGAAATTTTAAAATAATTATTTTGAATAAATAAATTCAAGATAAATAAAATCAAGGATAAATCATGATTAAATAATTAATTTGAATAATTATTTTATAAATTAAATCTCAATTACTCTACACAAACACACAAACGCCAAGAAAAAAATAAAATAAAATAATTTAAGATAAATGTTGTATTTATTTTATCTCAAATTAATTTAAATGGATTAAAAAAATCAAAATAAATAATTCGAGATAAATTTTATTTTCATTTTATCCCAAATTAATTATTTATAAAACCTCAAAAATATATAAAAAATAAATATGCAAAATAAATATTATGTCTGCTAAAAATATTTTGTATGTTAAAAATAAAATCAAAGAGAGTAAAGAAAAATCAATTTCAAACAAACTCTAAGGCTAAAAAGGGGCTATAATATGCTGATCCGAAATTAAAAGAAATAGGTGCAGAAGACCATACAACAAACGGATGAATGCCTGAATCTCCTCCAACGCACGACGTCTAGCCTCGTCGTTCGCTGCGATAGAATGAAAGTACTTCCGCACAACAATAGATTAACTAACGCGGATCGTTCACTGATGACGGAACGCGAACGAAATGCCTAGGCTTTCACGCTTATACTAGAAATGACATCGTTTCAAAATTCCCTCAACACCCAAACGCGTAAGAAGCAAACGACACCGTCTTAGCTTGTCTTCTTCCTCACGACGAACATATAATCTTCAGTCGAAATATTTGATAAAATGTTGTCATTTTAACTTATATATTAAATTATTTTTTATTCGTATTGATAAAGGTACTTATTTGTTTTTAATGTGCTAAATTATAATAATATTTATGTTAACAAATAAAGTTTTTGACATTTTTATCTAAAATTTTTCACAATACTGATTATTCGTTAAATTTGTATTAACCGTTTGTGCTTTTTTATTTATTTTATTATGTGAATATTTTTTAATATGATTATTTATTAATGATTAATTTCAATTAAATATTTTGTTCATATATATACAAATTCAATTTTTTATTTAAATATTCGAAGTGTTACGTAGAAAAAATAATACAGGTGATTAAATATATAAATTCGATGAGTTGGTTTCACTAAAATGTTAGTGCATGAGGAATTAATTATATTTATGGATAAATATGTAAAATGTTGATTAGTTAAAGACAATTTAGAATTTTAAATAAAATTATTTATAAAAATATTATTATAAATATGGGAGGAATTAATATTAATATTTTTAACTAAAAATTAAATAATTTTTTTTTAAATATTATTAATATTAATTTTTTTGTAATAAGATGTTTTATAATAAAATATTATTAAGTAAAATAATATTTTTAATTAATTAATTATACAACGAATATATTTTACTTAATTATTTTTTGACTTTTATATTTATATTTTAAAAATATTAATTATATATTTATATAAAATAAAATAAATAAGTAAAATATATAATTAAATATTAAAAACAAAGAAGATATATTTTGACATTTTTATTTTTTACTTTGTTAATAAAAAAGTTTAATTTAATTTATAGGGATCTTTATATAGGTATATTTTTACACAAAATATTATAATATTAAATTATTTTTATTAAATACATGTTATTATTTAATAATATAATTATTATATATATATTAATATATTATTAAATAAAAGACAAATAAAAAATATTGTATAAAAATAAATTTAAAAATAAATAAATAACTTTAAGTTAAATTAATAAAAAAATATTTTTAAGGTGTGAATCAAAAGATGAGAGAGAAAAAAGCTCTTGAGATTTAAAAGGAAGCGCGATCAGCACAGCGACACGACACGATCAACATAGCAGCACGATAGGCACAGACGACACGACATGATCGGCACGGGGGACACGATTTTGTCTTGCCGTAAGTTATCAAATCAGCGTCGGAATCACCATTGATAAAAGAAAGTGCGATCGACACAAGCGACACGGTACGATCGACACAGGCGGTACGATAGGCGCATGCGACAAAGCATGATTGGAACTAGCGACACGATATAGTCTTGCGCCGTAAGTTATCCATTTAGTGTTGTTAGTCTTGGGTTTCTTGTGCATTTGTAAGCACCATCGATTGTAGATTATCTATGCTCGTCTTTTAGGGTTTCTGTAATTACCCTATTCTATTACTCTTTTCTGCCATCACGGAGAAAGAAAAAACAAAAATAATAATAAATCTAAGTAAAATAAGAGAGTTCATTCTGAAAAAATTAAGAAAGTTGCAGGAAAAAAGATTGAGATGATAGTTGATGAAGTTATCCAAGGAAAGTAGGAGAAAAGCGATGTTAAATCTGTTGAGTTATGGAGCCTACACTTATAATAAACTCTACAGGTGTGAATTAGAGTTTATTAAATTTGTATTTGGTTTTGGCCTTGGGCTTGACCAAGAGTTATTTAGGTTTATTACCTGAATGTTTACCCTATAAATATGTGATTATTAAGGTTTAAAAGGTAGAGATATAATTCTAGAGAGAAAAAGTGTTAGACAAAAACTCCGTATTCCTTCTTCTTTATATTGAAATATGGTGGCGCCTGAAGTAGACGTAGCTCAATTTGAGTGACCCACTATAAATCAGTGTCTTCTTGTGTTCTTCTTTTTGCGTTTTTACAGATTGTTTCATGTAGGTCGGATTTGGGAGATACAAATCCTAACAACTAGTATCAGAATAGCTAGGCTAGATCTGAGCATTGAAAACGATGGAAAGTGAGAACAGTATAGGACATGGGATTGGAAGATTCGATGGGACAGATTATACCTTCTAGAGAATGCAGAATGAAGATTATCTCTATGGAAAGAAGCTTCGTGTTCTTTTTATTGAGAAACTAGAGAAGATGAATGAAAACTCCTTGATAGACAGGTTTTGGGAGTTGTCCGATTGACGCTAGTTAAGACGGTTTCTCACAATGTAGCAAATGAGAATACCACCATGGGTTTGATGAAAGTTTTTTCTGATATGTATGAGGAATCATCTACTAACAATAAGGTACACTTAATGAAATTACTCTTTTACTTAAGAATGGTTGATGGTACTTCTATCACTACTCATTTGAATGAATTCAATACAATTGTGAATCAATTTCTATCTATTGAGATTGATTTTGGGGATGAAGTTAGTGCCATGATTTTGTTAGCATCTCTACCAAATAGTTGGGAACCTATGAGGATATCAATTAGTAATTCAGTTGGAAATGCTAAACTGAAATTTATTGAAGTTAGAAATTGTATTTTTGCTGAAGAGGTTCGTAAAATAGATTCTGGTGAAACGTTCAAAAGTTCTGCTCTGAATGTGAAAAATAGGGGCATGGGTAATGATAGAATTTTCAACCGAGGTAAGAGCATATCTATGTCGAGGAGCAAGAGGAGTCATTCCAAGTCTGAGCGTACATTTGAGTGTTAGAATTGTGGTAAACAAGGTCATTTGAAGAGGAACTGCAAAGCACCAAAGAGAAACATTGATGATAAAAATGATGCAACCAACGTTGTTACGGAAACTGTCATTGATGCGTTACTTATGTCTGTTGATAGCCCGATAGATTAATGGGTTTTGGACTCGGGAGCGACTTTCCACACCACTGCCCACAAAGAATTAATGAAGAATTATGTGGCTGGAAACTGTGGGAAAGTTTATCTCGCAGATGGTGAGCCACTGGATATTGTTGGCATGTGTGACATCAAATTGAAGATGGCAAATGGTTTTGTTTGGAAGATTAATAAAGTGAGACACATTCAAGTTTAATGCACAATTTGATTTCTGTTACACAACTTGATGAAGAATGTCACAATTCTGTTGTGGAAAAGGTGCGTGGAAGGTGACTAAAGGAGAAATTGATGTTGCTCGAGGTCATAAAACTAAAAAGTTATACACGACTTCAACTTGCAGAGAAACAGTTGTTGCTGTAGTTGATGACTCGAAGAACAATGAGCTATGGCATTGTAGGTTGGGCCATATGAGCGAAAAAGGGATGAAAATTCTTTTGAATAATGGATAGATTTCAGAACTGAAGTCTATTGAACATAAGTTATGTGAAAACTGTATTCATGGAAAACAGAAACGTGTGAGTTTCTTAAAGATTGGGAAGAAACTCAAGAAAGAAATGCTAGAGTTGGTACACACTGATGTGTGGGGACCTACACTTATTTCTTTTATTGGCGGATCACAATACTACGTGATGTTTATAGATGATTCAACAACAAAGGTATGTGTATATTTTATGAAGCACAAGTCTGAAGTATTTGCTATTTTCAAGAAATGGAAGGTTTTTGTTGAAATTGAAACAAATCAGAAAGTTAAGTGCTTGAGATCCGACAACGGAGGTGAATATATCAATTCAGATTTCAAAGAGTATTGTGTTGTGAATGAGATCAGTATGGTGAAGACTATTCCCCGAACGCCTTAAGAGAATGGAATAGCTGAACGAATGAATCGAACATTGAACGAGCGTGCTAGAAGCATGAGATTGTATGTAGGGATGCCTAAAACCTTATGAGAATAAGCTATCAATGTTGTTGCCTATTTGATCAGGGACCTATGTTTCTCTTGAATTCAGAATTCTTGAAGAAGCCTGGAGCAATAAAAAGGTAAACATTTCTTATTTGAAAGTGTTTGGTTGGTTATAATATATTCATATTAATGAATGTGATAGGAGCAAGCTTGATCCAAAGTCTAATAAATGTTATTTCATTGATTATGGTGATATCGAGTTTGGTTATCGTTTTTAGGATAATCAAAATCGGAAGATCATTCGTAGTAGAAATGTTATCTTCAATGAACATGTTTTCTACAAAGATTGTGTTGGGAAAACATCAGATGGTGATCCCAAGTTGGAAAAGACGGGTATAGTCGATTTGAGAGAATTTTCAACTAAATATATACCGACTATCGAAGAAGAACAATGTGGTGTTGAAGATGAAATTGTTGAGAACGTGACCCCAGAGGTAATCAGCAAACACCGGTTATACAGTTGAGAAGATCGTCAAGGAATCGAAAACCAGTTGAGAGGTTGTCTCCATCTCTGAATTATATCTTGTTGACAGATAGAGGTTAACCCAAAAACTATGAGGAAAAAATACAATATGATGAATCGGTTAAGTGGGAGTCTGCGATGAAATATGAGATTGACTCTTTGATGTTGAATCATACTTGGGAGCTCACTAAGCCACCAAAGGGAAATAAAGTACTTCACAACAAATGAATCTTCAGGATTAAAAAAGAACATGATAAAACCATAAGGTACAAGGCAATGTTGGTTGTGAAAGGATTTCAATAGAAAGAAGGTATTTGCTATAATGAGATCTTCTTTCCAGTAGTTAAATTGATGACAATCAGAACTATTTTGAGTTTGGTTGTGAAAGAAGACCTTCATCTTCAACAAATGGATGTCAAAACTGCTTTTCTTCATGGTGATTTAGAAGAAGAGATTTATATGCGACAACCAGAATGATTTGAAATCAAAGATAAAGATGAGTTTGTGTGTAAGATTTAGAAGAGTCTGTATGATTTAAAACAGGCTCCAAGGCAATGGTACAAGAAATTCAATAGCTTCATGAAAATTAACAATTATTTGAGGTGTGAAGCTGATTATTTATGCCACATCAGGAGGTTTGATAAATTGTACATTATTCTGCTCCTCTACGTTGATGACATGTTGATTGTTGAAGCAAACTTGTATGAGATTAACAAGCTCAAGAAAGAGTTGTCTGAAAAGTTTGCAATGAAGGATTTGGATGCTGCAAAACAAATCATTGGGATTAGAATTTTCAGGGATGAAGAAGTTCTCAAGCTTTCAAAAGAAGAATATGTGAAGAAAGTTCTTAGCAGGTTCAACTTGTATGATGCAAAACTAGTTACTACCCCCTTAGCTAGTCACTTCAAACTATCTAAAGATCAGTCATCTTCAACAGAGGAGGAGAAAAATTACATGGCCACTGTTCCGTATGACTTTGTCATTGGTTGTATTATGTATGCGATGGTTTGCACAAGACCAGACATTGCACATGCAGTGGGAGTTGTTAGCAAATTCATGAGCAACCCGGGTAAACAGCATTGGAAAGTAGTAAAGTGGATACTATGATACTTAAGAGGATATGTTGCTCATGAATTATGGGTCTTACTTTGTGTTTTCGAAAGTCTAATATGGGTTTGGAAGGATATGTTGATGCTGACAATGGTGGTGATGTTGATAGTAGGAAGAACACAATAGAGTACATTTATACTCTGAGAGGTACTGCAATCAGTTGGGTTTCAAAATTTCAGAAGATTGTTGTTCTTTCTAGTTGTGAGGCAAAGTATATTTCTATGATAGATGCTACTAATGAGATAATGTGGTTACAACCCTTTTTACGAAAATTGGGTCAAGACTACGAGGGAAGTGTGTTGCGATGCGACAGTTAGAGTGCCATTCATTTGAAAAAGAATCTTGTTTATCATGGCAGGATGAAGCATATACAAGTTCGTTGTCATTTCATCTGGTCAGTTTTAGAAGATGGAGTATTAGCTCTTGAGAAGATTCTCGGGAGTGAGAATCCAGCTAATATGTTGACAAAAGCTGTGACAAATGAGAAACTGAAGTTGTATGCAACTTCAGTGGTCTTCTTCATTAAGATACTTGATGGAAATCCGTCACCGATCGAGAGATGATGAAGTTAGTCTCCAAGTGGGAGATTGTTGAATTATGGAGCCTACACTTATAATAAACTCTACAAGTGTTAATTAGAGTTATTGGGTTTGTATTTGGTTTTGGGTTTGGACTTAACCAAAAGTTATTTAGGTTTATTACCTGAATGTTTACCCTATAAATATGTGATTATTAAGTGTTTACAAGGTAGAGACATAATTGTAGAGAGATAAAGTGTGAGGCAAAAACTATGTATTCCATCTTCTTCTTCATAGTGAAATCTGGTGGCGGTTGTAGTGGACGTAGCTTAATTTGAGTGAACCACTATAAATCTGTGTCTTCTTGTGTTCTTCTTTCTTGCGTTTTTACAGATTATTTCAAGCAGGTCGAATTTTGGAGATACAAATCCTAACAAAATCAACCGTAGAAATTCTTGTAGAAAATAATGCAAAAAACAGGACTACAAAGAGGGAGTATTGAAGGTTGGTTATAATGAAAGAGCCAACATGTTTGGTCTTAAAAACTAAATTACCAAACTCCTGATGCGTGTTAAGAAGGGAGAAATCACAATCAGTAAATATAAAGTTTAGAAAATAACAGTCCAGCTCAATATTTATTATCTCCATGACTAGAATTTATTGAAGAAAGTATAATACGAGAACATAGTTAAATAGTTAGTTGATGTAATGAAGGACCTGATGAAGGCTCCCAAATTTAAGACCTACACTATCAGGAGTAATTCAACATGGAAAATCAACGAGGTATGGAAGAATAAAGCAGAAAAGAAATATGAAGACCATGCCTACAAAGGAAAAATCTACTTGGGTAATATCCAAAAAAAGGTAGAGGTACTCAACTCTCCTTTTGAAATTCAAACTGTCTTCTAAAGTAGATGAGAAATATATTAAAGACGGGGAGTTTATAGTGGTTGAAAACTTTATTTAGAAAATAGAGTATCATTCCCAACTATCAAATATGCTTTTAATTAAACAGTATGCAGAAAAGGGGCTTGAAAATGTTTTTATAAACATACACACCATTTACTTCCTATAGTTCAAAAGGGCTCAGATTTGAATGAAATCCTAGAGAAAGAGCATACTTACATATGATCAGATTGTATGAAACTGGAAATGTGGTTAGAAGAGATTAATCTACAGAGCAGACCAAAGGAAACAAATCAGATTTGGTTCAAGCTCTGGAACATTCCATCCCACATGTACAATGTTGAATCAATTAGTCATTTTGTATGTACAATTGGGAAACCAGTATATATGGACCCAATAACTGAAAGAGAAACGCACTTGTCTTTTTCTAGAATTACCATTGAAGTGCATTCTAGGAGTGCATGCCAATGAAAATGGCAGTTGTTGACAGGAAAGGAAAACATAATGTCATGGAGATATCTTATGAATGAAAATAAAAGAGGTGTATTTTACGTAACACTTTCCACCACAATAAATGTGATAAAGCTAAAGAAGAAGAGAAGAAAAACTAGAGAAGTCAGGAAGTAGAAAAGAAAAAGAAGGAAATAAAGGAGGTTAAACTCAAAGGTCAAACATTCATAGAAGAAAGCCAGAAGGATTCTAGGAAAAAGGAAAACAGTGAAGGAAAGAAAGTAAATGGACTCAAGGTGAATAGGAAAATAAAATTTGCTATAATGCAAAGGATCATGATGGAAATGGAAGATGAACCTCAAGTTTTTGTTGAGGAAACTCAAGAGGAAGAAACTCATAATTTGAAAAGTTAAAAAAGATAATTCTAAAGCCGATAAAAGAAGATTCCAAAACAGATATGGAGTCTGAAGCTGAACCCGAAGATAAGGAAGACAAAAACACATAAATTCAAGTTGAATATAACAAAGGTAAAACCCTGAAATTCTCAGAAACAATTTTTTCTATCAAATCAGAACAGTCTCGTACAAAGAGAGAAATCAAAATGAGAAATAACAATACTCATCATCCTCTTTAATACAATCTCCTTTCATTGTCAGAGGAAAGAGAAGAAGATCTCTCAATGAAAATGGATAACATGCGTAAATGCTAAGTTGGATGGTTATGTTTGAATGTAGTCTTTTTTGTTTGTAATCTCTATTTTTTAGAATGTATGAATGCTACTAATAAATTTTTTAGGATCTTTTGTTTGTCATCCTTAATTATAACTTTAATTTGTCTAACTTTGATTTCTAACCCTACCACTTTTAGAATTTTAATGAAATAATTAAAACCGTTTTGTCAAAAAAATTAAAAATATTTAAATTAATAAGTAAGAAGAGAGAAAAATAAAGATTCCGCATCATTCTTTCTCTATATTTTTCTTCCAAATTCCCTAAATCTATCATTTTCTTTTACTAATCAATAATGATTTTTTTTTTCTATTATACAAAATTTGAAATAATTTAGTTTTTCATAAGATATTCTGCAATTGACTTTACATAATTTTAAATAATACTTCTAACTTATTTAAATTCAAAAACTCTAGATAATCTAACAAACCATATGCATCATTCCGAAGTCATTAAATCAAATAGATATTAATAAGCATGTTTGAAATATGTTAAAATCACGATATTAACATCACTGCACGATCGGAACGGCGACACGATAGGCACATACTACACGATCGTCTTAGGTGATACGATATTGTCTTGAGTCGGAAGTCATCAAATTGGTACCAAAATCACCACTTATCAAAGGAAGTACGATCGGCACGGGCGACACGATTGGCACAAGCGGCACAGCCCGATCTACACGGACGACACAATTTTTTCTTGCATCATAAATGAGCCATTAAGTTTCTCTAGTATAGGGTTTCTTGTGCATTTGTAAACATCGCTGGAAATTTCCCTCAATTGTGGTTTATCTATGATCATATCTTAGGTTTCCTGCAATTATCCTGTTCTTTTTCTCTATTTCTGCCATCATGGGGAAGGGAAAGAAAAAAAGTAATAAATCTAAAGAAGTTAAGGATTTTGTGTTGGAAGGAATCAAGGAAGTAGCCGTCAAAGAAATTGAAAAATTGCTAAAGAAGTTATCAAAGAACAGCAGGATACCAACACAAGTAAGCAATCTGCTCTAACTGCTACTGGAAAAATTCTTGTTGAAAATTATGTAGGAAAATAGAGGATAATGAAGGATCTTGGAAGATACTCTATAATGAAAGAGCTAATTTGTTTGGGTTCAAGAATCAGATTACAAAACTCCTTATGCATGCCAAAAGGGGAGAAATAGTCATAAATAAGAAGAAAGCACAGCAGATTACAATTCAACTCAACATCCACTATCTTCAAGACCGAAATCTGCTGAAAAAAGAAAAATATGAAGAAATTGTTCAATGGTCAGTTGCTACAATGAAGTAGCTGATGAAGGCTCTCAAATCTAAGTCATATACTATCAGGAGCAACTCGACATGGAAAATTAATGAAGTCTGGAAGAATAATAATGTAAAAAAGTCAGAAGATCATGTCTATAAAGGGAAAATATACTTGGGCAATACACAGACAAAAGTGGAGGTATTGAATTCTTAATTTGAATTTAAATTACCTACTGATGTAGAGGAAAACTGAATGGGAAAATATACTTATGGGAAACTACATAGGGAAAAATAGAGTATCCTTCTCAATTACTAAAGATGCAATGTTGAAGCAATGGGAAGGAATAGGGTTGGAGAAGATTTCAGCAAATGTCCATAATTTATATTTCCTTAAATTCAAGAAGGGATCTAATCTGGAGGAAATTCTAAAAAATGGGAATACATATATAGGACCCAACTATATGAAATTGGAAAAATGACCTGAAGACTTGAACCTATTGAGTAAACCAAAAGAAACTACACAAATACGATTCAAGCTCTAGAATATACATGCACATATGTACAATTCTGAAGCACTTAGTCATTTTGCAGGTTTATTGGATAGACCATTATATATTGATCTAGTTACTGAAGGAGGAGAGCACCTATAATTTTTTAGAATTAGCATTGAGGTGCATCATAGAAGCACACTGCCGAAAAGTATGACCGTATTAGATAGAAAAGGAAAACCTACTGTCATGGAAATCTCTTATGAGTGGAGGCCAGACAGATGCTCTTTTTGTAATACCTTCTAACATGCAAGCCCAAAATGTGATTTGGCTAAGGAAGAAGATCCGAAAATTCATAAAGGCCAGAAAGTAAAGATGCAGGAAAATTAAACAGAGGTGTCTATTTTAAAACAGCAAAATGTGGTTAAAGAACATGAAATAGAAGATAAAGGAAATTATGTACAAGAAGAAAGCAATACGAAGAAGGAGGTAGAACCTCAACCAAATCATGTTGAAGAGATAGTTGAGGATTCTCAATTAAATCAAGTTGAAGTAGATGCTGATGAAACTAGTGAGGAAGATACTCAAGTTAATCAAGAGGAAGAAAAAGAATTCCAAGGTTGATACAGAAGAATCCAAAGTTGCCAAAAATTTCAAAGCTGAAGTTGAAGGAAATAAAGACAATGATCTCAAAATTCAAGTTGAGAACAACAAGGTGAAGAGCTAGGAAATCTTGAATAATAATTATTTCTTTCAAATCAGTACGGGTTCATATAAAGAAAGAAATCAAAATAAAAATAGGCAGTATGCATCAACCTCTTTAGTTCATCCCCCTTTCATTGCAAGAGGAAGAGGAAGGGCAAAGGGAAAAAGGAAGACAACATGTTGAAACATCAGGTTGGTATGGAAATAAAAATCCTGATTGGGATAATTAGGATTTGATACAGTTTGTAATCTTTGTTTGAAATCTATGTTTCTTGTATGTTTGATTGCTAATAATCAGATTTTTTAGGATCGTTTGATTGTCATCATTTAATCATAGCTAAAATTTATCTAGCTTTGATTCTTGAACCTCCCACTTTTGGGATTTTAGTAAAATGGTTTTAACCGTTTTCCAAAAAAAAAATATGTTAATATGATTCTAAACACGAAACCTTCATTTAATATAAAAAAGACTTTTTTGAATAAACTAGCAAAATTTGATTTCTAAAACATGTTTCTCCTTGCATAATAAATAAGTAATAAAATAAAATAATGGAAGAAACATGATTGAACCAACATTATGGACTTTGCACATAAAAATGAAAATTAAGAAAAACATTTTCAAAAATATTCAAATACATTTGAGAATTTTAGTATTGGGATCAATTCAAATAAAAATTAGTAAAGTTAGAATATTTTCAAATTGGTTTTACTAAAACATTAGTTTAAACCATATATTTGATGCCTGGGACCAAATAAATTTCTTATATATATTTGTGCTAGCATTTGTTTTATCAATAATATATATTTCACAGATCTATAGAGCCTTTTAAAAAATAAAATTAAATATAATTTATGAAAACTAAATTTATAGTTATTATACTAATAAAGAGAATAACTAAAACTAAACTAAATTCATTTTATATTAATCTATATATATATATATATATATATATATATTATTTTTAAAAATATTAAAACAAATCAATAAAATAAAAGTTAGATAAGACTAATTAATTATACAAACTTTTTTGATTTTGCATTGTTTAAAATTATATAAATTTCAGTTTAATATTGAGAGAGAGAGAGAGAGAGAGAGAGAGAGAGAGAGAGAGAGAGAGAGAGAGAGAGAGAGAGAGAGAGAGAGAGAGAGAGAGAGAGAGAGAGAGAGAGAGAGAGAGAGAGAGAGAGAGAGAGAGAGAGAGAGAGAGAGAGAGAGAGAGAGAGAGAGAGAGAGAGAGAGAGAGAGAGAGAGAGAGAGAGAGAGAGAGAGAGAGAGAAAGAGAGAGAGAGAGAGAGAGGGAGAGAGAGGGAGAGAGAGGGAGAGGGAGAGAGAGGGAGAGGGAGAGGGAGAGGGAGAGGGAGAGGGAGAGGGAGAGGGAGGAAGGGAGAGAGAGATGTTTTAATATAAATTTTTTCTTATATTTTAAATAACTATGTAAAAAAAAATATGTGTGAAATTTTAGTAATGTTTATTTTAATATTAGTGTTTTAAATGAGGGAAAAGCTGTTTAATATAAATTTTTTCTTATATTTTAAATAATTTTGTAAAAAACATGTTAAATTTTAGTGATGTTTATTTTAATATTGGAGTTTTAAATTAAAGAGAGAGAGAAAATAATTATGTACAGAAAAATGTGTGAAATTTTAGTGTGAGAGTAGATATTTTAATATAAATTTTATCTTATATTTTAAATAATTATGTACAAAAAAAAATGTGTGAAATTTTATTAATTAATTAATTAAATTGAATAAGTAAAATTTTCTTTAAATGATAATCAGACTAGTACTCCATTTGAAAGGTTGTTAAATAATAAATTGTGTAGGAGAAGGTATTAACAACTATGAAATAAAATTATTTCTAAGCATTTCTTTTGTAAGTTACTTACATTACATTGCTTAATAAATTATATATATATATATATATTGTTTAAGATACATCTCTTATTTTATATATTTGTTTTGCTAAAATATATTTTTTCATCATATTATATATGAAAAATGATTGAGAGAAGGAATTTGAGGGAGAGAATGGGGAGGGAATGATGTGCGCAACAAAATTTCTCTCATTTCTCTTTCTCCTCACCTTTTATCATTTTTACAATCAGTGATATAGTGACACATCATTCCCTCCTCAAATTCTCTCATCAAATTCTCTCCCCTATCACTCCTCATTATATATTACTAATTTATTAGTATAAAAAGTATCATAAACATATATATAAATATTTTTAGAAAATATTATTCAATATTGACAATTCACACATGTATAATACTAGTTTTAGTTAAGAATGATATGTCTATATTTCAATTGTAAAAGAAAATCAAATAGTTTAGGAGAATTCAAGAAAAATAAAGATTCTTTTTATATATTAAGTACACATGATTTATGATTTAGCTATAAATTTATACTCAATATATTATTTTGAGTATTGAACTATAAAAATTAAAATTTATCTGTCAATAAAATTAAAATAAAGATATTCTTTTATATATAAAATACACATATAAACTTATAATTAATATATTAATTTGAGTATTAAACTATAAAAATTAAAACTTATTTGACATATAGACAATACTAAATGACAATAGATCAACCTTTATAAAATTCAAAATAATTCAGTATGCTTTAAATCAAATATTTTTTAAAAAGAAAATATTTTACTTAAATTTTCAAAACTCCATTAAACCTACCTATCAAATCTCGAAAACAGAGACGAGGAACTAAAATAGTTAGTTTTATTCGTGTTTGTTTTGAAATAGTTTTTTAAATTGTTTTAGTAAATCTCTTAGCTTAGTTTCCTCTTGAATCTCGTAGAATGATTAATCGTCGATTATGTTTTCAACTAAAATTCAATTATCTAATTCCATCGAACAAACAATTAAAAGCAATCAATCATCCACTGACTAAACAAAAAACGATATTAATATTGACAACAACAATCAATTAATGAATTCAACGAACTAAATAATTGAGAGAATGAAATGCACAATTACAAATTATAATTTACAGAGTACACAATCAAATACAAGGAGATAGAACAACTTATGAACGGTTCAAAATAAGTTCCTAAGGCTAAGAGAGTAATGGGATTGCTTCATAAGGTTAGACGATGAACTCCAGCGAGTTGTTAATTTCACTTATGTGTGATTTAAGAGTTTTTTTTTTTTATATTCATACATAATATAATAAAATTATATTAATATTAAAAATCAAATAAATATATTCAAGATAATCTATTTGTTTGGTATATATTTTATTTATTCATTTTGGCAAATATTTAAGAAAACAATTAATTTAAAAATACGTTACAGATTGTTGTTTTTGAATTAACTAAATTATTTAAATCCCGATCAATAAACCATTTGTATGAAAGTGATATTGGTTTGGGATTGTTCAAAAGTTGAACATTCATGTGAAAAAAACGGTGTGTTTTTTTTAAAATATATTAAAAAAATATATATATAAAAGAAATTTACGATAATAAATCAAACAGGAAGAAACCATATCTAAGATATCAAATATCACATATTCTATTCTTATTTATAATGTCTTAAAGTGAAGTATAGTATGTGCGAGATCGGGATGTCCTAACTTCATAAATTAAAAAGATATATATGAAAAACTCATTAAGGTAGTTTAAGTGACAAAAATAGTCTCTAAAAGATCAAATGTCACGAATTCGATTTTCACTTAAAACGCCTAAAGTTGAAGTGAGTGTCATAGTTGTGAGTCATGCTATTATCCTATATTAAAAATATATATATTAAAAAACTATTATTAAAATATTTTAGTTTATAATTTTGATAATTTTAAAAATAAATACTTTAAAATAAAACATGGATCAAGTGATTTATATGAAAGTAAATTTTAATTTCTCTTTTTTATAAATTATTAATTGATCTAAACTATTTTAAGAATGGTAAATACATGTCTTCTATAATTTTTAATGATTATTAAAAAAAAATTAAAATTATTCAGATTGTAAAAATCTATATAAAATTTACCTTTAAAAAAGATTGATATAATCTATTTTTATCAATTTTAAATGATTATGTTAGATTTTTTTTTATTTTAAGAATTTTTATAAAATATATATTTCAAAAGAGATTAATAAGAAATTTTCCTTATAACATTAATTACTCTAACTTTTTCAAACTATAAATATTTAATTTTTAAAATTATTTTTCAAATTCTTAGTCTTTTAAATTACTTTAAATAATCTTTGAATCAATTATTTTAAATTAACACTATTGTTATAACATAAAATATGTTTTTTCTTCACCGTTATCTATAAAAATAAATTATAGATCTTAGTGATTTATATAAAAGTTAATTTTAAATTTTTTTCCATAAATATTAATTAATCTAAGCACTGTTATGAATGGTAAATATATGCCTTCTATAATTTTAATGATTATTTAAAATTAAATATTCAGATGGTAAAAATCTACATCTAATTTACCTTTAAAAAATAGTGATGTAATCTATTAATTTATTATAAGAATCTATATAAAATATGTAATCTTTTTTTTTTTTTTTGTATTATAAGAATATATATAAAATATATATTTTAAAATAGATTTATAAGATTAATTACTCTAACATTTTCCAATTATAAATATTTCATTTTGAAAATTATTTTTTTAATTCTTATTTTTTTAAATTAGTACTCTCTAGTTCTTTGGATCAATTAATTTTTAAGTTCTCATATCAAACAACATGCAGAAATTGTTCTTCAATCTTGTCTTGGTGTTAGCTCTTCTTTTTTTTCGTAAGTTTAATAATTTTATTTATGATTATGTTAAGTTGAAATGCAACGATAGAATTAATAATACAAATATTAATATTTTTTTTTTTTACAGAGAACAGTGAAGGAAAGACATGTTTATTGTTTAATAAGAGTGCTACTTTTAAAGGCATGTGCTTGGTTGACGACCATTGTAGAAATTTTTGTTTAGCTGAATCTGCTAACAATAGTTACGGGTATTGTAATGGTCTTAAATTACAATGCATATGTGTGAGACTATGTCCCCACACAATTGCACCAACACTATGAACCTTTAAAGAAAAAAATTATTAATAAAATAATTCTTTCATGTTTACTTAGTTTTTAGTTTCGAGATCTAATTGTTATTTTAATTTTTATTAGCTTACAGGTCTACTCAACCCTTAACAATCATATATTATTAATCATGTTACTTCACCCATGATAAAATTCTCATCCCTTCATAAGCAAATTAAAAACTATAAAAATTATACATACGATTAAACAAAGTATTTGAAAATTATAGAAACATATTTAAAAAAGTACTATGACAAATATATATATCATTAGACGATGATTAATTTTAAAATTGTCATATATATATATATATTATATTATGATGTTTAAATAAAAAAATCATTAATCGGGTCGAAAGATGTGATTATTTTGAATAAATATATGAGAGTAAATGAATATTTGAGTCAGGTCGTAGGTTGACGATCATAAACTTTGAATTGTTTTGTAAGCACTAGAATTTTAACTACCCAATTTGCAAATTTTAAAATAATTATTTTGAATAAATAAATTTAAGATGAACAAAATCAAGGATAAATCATGATTAAATAATTTATTGGAATAATTAATTTATTAATTCAATCTCAATTAATCTACATAAATGCCAAAAAAAAAAAATAATTTGAGATAAATGTTGTATTCATTTTATCTCAAATTAATTTCAAGGGGCTAAAAGAAATCAAAATAAATAATTCGAGATAAATGTTATATTCATTTTATCCAAATTTATTATTTATAAAACCTCAAAAGTATAAAAAAATAAAATAAAAAAATAAATAGGCAAACTAAATATTATGTCTATTAAAAATATTTTGTAGGTTAAAAATAAAAGCAAAAAAGAATAAAAAAAACTAATTTCAAACAAGTTTTAAGGCTAAAAAAAAGTTGTAATATGTTGCAACCGAAATTAAAAGAAATAAGTGCAGCAGACCACACAACCATCGGATGAACGCTTGAATCTCATTCGACACACAACGTCAAGCCGCGTCGCTCGCTGCAATAGAATAAAAGTGCTTCCGCACAACAACTGATTAACTAATGCGCACCTCAACATCGTTAGTAAAAATGCACGCGTATCGTTCACCGATGACGGAACGCGGACGAAATGCTTAGGCTTTCACGCTTATACTAGAAATGATATCGTTTTAACATTCCCTCAACACCCAAACGAGTAAGAAGCAAAAGACACCGTCTTAGCTTGTCTTCTTCCTTGCGACGAACATATAATCTTTCGTCGAAATATTTGATAAAATGTTGTCATTTTAATTTATATATTAAATTATGTTTTATTCATTTTATAATATGTTTTATAAATGTACTTGTTAAAAATTATTTGTATTTAATGTGTTAAATTGTAATAATTTTTATGTCAACCAATAAATAATGTTTTTGACGTTTTATATCTAAAATTTATCACAATACTGATTATTCGTTAAATTTTTATTAACCTTCTGTGTATTTTATTTATTTTATTTATGTGAATGTATTTTAATATGATTATTTATTAATGATTAATTTCAGTTAAATATTTTTTTTCATGTGTACATATAAATTCAATTTATTTTTAAAAAAATGCTCGAAATGTAACCTAGAAAAAAAATGATACTACTACATATTATCATATTTTTTTTCTCAAAAAGAAATGATAGTGGCAATTAAAAAAATAAATATATGTAACGTAGACTCTTTTATTTATTTTTTTTTTTTGAGAACTTTGTAAAAATATTTTTATAAATATGGGAGTAACTAATATTAATATTTTTTAAATAAAAATTTAAACATTTTTTTTAAACATTATTAATATTAATTATTTTTGTAATAAGATATTTTATAACTAAATATTATTAAGTAAAATAATATTTTTAATTAATTATACAACCAGTATATTTAACTTAATTATTTTTTGTCTTTTAATATTGATATTTTAAAAATATTATATATAAATAAAATATAATACATAAGTAAAATATATAATTAAATATTAAAAACAAACAAATATATTTTGACCTTTTTATTTTAATTTATAGTGGTATTTATATAGGTATTATAATATTAAATATTTTTTATTAAATACTAATAAGATATTTTATAACTAAATATTATTAAGTAAAATAATATTTTTAATTAATTAATTATTTATACAACCAATATATTAACTTAATTAGTTTTTGTCTTTTAATATTTATATTTTAAAAATATTTTATATGTACATAGAATATAATAAATAAGTAAAATATATAATTAAATATTAAAAACAAAAAAGATATATTTTGATATTTTAATTTTAATTTATAGTAGTCTTTATATAGGTATTATAATATTAAATTATTTTTATTAAATACAAATATAATTAATGTTATTTTTTTAATAATATAATTATTATAAATATGTATCTTTTAATATATTATTAAACAAAAAGACAAATAAAAAAAATATTGTATAAAAAGAATTTTAAAAATAAATAAATAACTTTAAGATAAATTAATAAAAAATATTTTTAAATTTTTGATCAAAAGATAAGAGAGGGAGAAAAGCTCTATAGATTTAAAAGGAAATGCGATCGACACAAGCGACATGATTGACACAACATAATGATAGGCACATGCGACACAACACAATCAGTAGAGGCGACACGATTTTGTCTTGCGTCGTAAGTCAAAAAATTAGCGTCGGAATCACCATTGATTAAAGGAAGCGCGATCGGCACATGCGACACAATACGATAGACACAAGCGACACGACACGATCGACACCAGAAACACGATATAGTCTTGCACCGTAAGTTATTCATTTAGTGTTGTTAGTCTTGGGTTTCTTGTGCATTTTAAGCACCGCTGAAATTTACCCTCGATTGTAGATTATCTGTGCTCATCTCTTAGAGTTTCTGTAATTACCCTATTCTATTATTTTTTCTGCCATCATGGGAAAGGAAAAACAAAAGTAATAAATCTAAGGAAGTAAGAGAGATCATTCTGGGAGAAATTAAGAATGATGCAGGAAAAAAGATTGAGAGAATAGTTGATGAAGTTATCCAGGAAAAGTAGGAGGAAAACAATGTTAAATCAATAGATCCTACAGAAATTCTTATAGAAAATAATGCAAGAAAACATGTTTGGTCTTAAAATGAAAGAGCCAACATGTTTGGTCTTAAAACCATATTATAAAACTCCTGATGCATGTTAAGAAGGGAGAAATCACAATCAGTAAATAGAAAGCCTAACAAATAATAGTTCAACTCAATATTCATTATCTCAAAGACTAGATTTTTTTGAAGAAAACAAAATATGAGGACATAGTTAAATGGTTAGTTGATGTAATGAAGGAGCTGATGAAAGCTCCTAAATCTAACACCTACACTATCAGGAGTAATTCAACATGGAAAGTCAACGTTGTATGGAAGAATAAAGGAGAAAAAAATTTGAAGACCATGCATACAAAGGAAAAATCTACTTGTGGCAATCCAAACAAAGGTAGAAGTACTCAACTCTCCCTTTGAATTCAAATTATCTTCTAAAGTATAGAGGAGAATGTATTAAAGGCTGGGAGTTTGTGATGGTTGAAAACTTCATTGGAAAAAACAAAGTATTATTCCCAACTACCAAAGATGTTCTAATTAAATAGTGGGGAGAAAAAGGTCTTGAAAATGTTTCTATAAACATACATGACATCTACTTCCTGTAGTTCAAAAAGGGCTCAAATCTAAAAAAATCCTAGAGAAAAGGCATACTTACATAGAATCAAATTGTATTAAGCTGGAAATGTGGTCAAAAGAGATGAATCTATAGAGCAGACCAAAGGAAACACATGTACAATGCTGAATCAATTAGTCATTTTGTATGTACAATTAGGAAACCATTATATATGGACTTAGTAACTGAAGGAGGAGATCACTTTTATTTATGCTAGAATTAGAATTGAAGTACATCCTAGGAGTATGCTAATGAAAATAACAGTTGTTGACAGGAAAGGAAAATATAATGTCATGGAGATCTCTTATGAATGGAAACCAAAGAGATGTGTTTTCTGTAACACTTTCCTACACAATAAATGTGATAAAACTAAAGAAGAAGAGTAAAAAAAACTAGAGAAGCCAGGAAGTAGAAAAGAAAAAGAAGAAACAGAGGAGGCTAAACTCAAAGATCAAACAATTGTAGAAGAAATCAAGAAGGATTCCGATAAAAAGGAAAGCAGTGAAGGAAAGAAAGTAAATGGACTCAAGGTGAATAAGAAAATAAAATTTTCTATAATGCGAAGGATCATGATGGAAATGAAAGATGAACCTCAAGTTATTTTTGAGGAAACTCAAGAGGAAGACACCTAGAATTTTAACGCTGAAAAAGAGAATTCTAAACCGGATAAAGAAGATTCCAAAACAGATGTGGAGTCTGAAGCTAAAGCCGAAGATAAGAAAGACAAGAACACATAAATTCAAGTTGAAGATAATAAAGGTAAAGGCCCTGAAATTCTCCGAAACAATTTTTTCTATCAAATCCGAACGATCTCGTACAAAGAGAGAAATAAAAATAAGAAACAACAATACGCATCATCCTTTTTAATACAATCTCCTTTCATTGTCAGAGGAATGAGAAGAGGAAGAGGAAGGGGAAGAAGATCTCTCAATGAAAACGAATGGCATGCGAAAATACCAAGTTGGGATGGTTAAGTTTGAATGTAATCTTTTCTGTTTGTAATATATGTTTTATTTAGAATGTATAAATGTTACTAATTAGTTGTTTTTGGATATTTTAATTGTCATCCTTAACCATAGCTAATACTTGTCTAGTTTTTATTTTTATCCTCCCACTTTTGAGATTTTAATTAAATAATTATAATCATTTTTTAAAAAAAAATTATTTAAATTAAAAAGAGTAAGAAGAGAGAAAAATAAAGATTTCACGTCATTCATACCCTACCATTTTTCTTCCAAATTCCCTAAATCTATCGTTTTTTTTACTAATCAATAATGATTTTTTTTTTCTATTATACAAAATTTGAAATAATTTAATTTTTCATAAAATATTATGAAATTGTTTTTACATAATTTTAAATAAGAATCCTAACTTATTTAAATTCAAAACCTCTCGATAATCTAACAAACCATATGCATCATTCCAAAATCATTAAATCAAATAGATATTAATAAGCATGATTGAAATATGTTAATATGATCCTAAACACTAACCTTCATTTAATAGGATCACAATAAAAAATATAAAAAAGATTATGTTCAATAAACTAGCAAAATTTAATTTCTAAAACATTTTTCTCCTTGCATAATAAATAAGTATAAAAAATCAAATAATGGAACAAACATGATAGAACCAACATTATGGACTTTGCACATAAAAATGAAAATTGGGAAAACACATTTTCAAAAATATTCAAATAAAAATTAGTAAAGTTAGAATATTTTTATTTGAATATTTTTCAAATTAGTTTTACTAAAACATTAGTTTAAATCATATATTTGATGCCTTTGACCAAAAAAATTTCTTATATAGATTTGTGCTAGCATTTGTTTTATCGATAATATATATTTTACAAAACTAACTAATACATAAGAGAGTCAAGAAAATGCCCTATAGATTTGCAGAGGGATCTATAGAGCCTTTTAAAATATAAAATTAAATATGGTTTGCGAAAACTAAATTTATGTTATTATACTAATAAAGAGAATAACTAATCAACTAAGCTAAGTTGATTTTATATTAATCTACTATATATATATCTCTATTATTTTTAAATATATAAAAATCAATAAAATAAAAGTTAGATAAGACTCCATAAATATTACTTGATCCGGGTCTACACATAGTCATGGTTCTATTTTCTCTAATTAATTTTACAAATTTTTATGATTTTGCTTTGTTTAGAATAATACAAATTTCAGTTTAATATTCTAGATGTTTACGTATTAGTGATGTTTATTTTAACTAAACTTGTATTAATATTATACTTATGTTTATTTTTAATTTTATATGGGCTGGGTAGAGTTTTAAATTCATACAATATATATATATATATATATATATATTATATATATATATATATATATTGAAAAATAGATGTTTTAATATAAATTTTTTCTTATATTTTAAATAATTATGTACAGAAAAATGTGTGAAATTTTATTAATTAATTAAATTGAATAAGTTATGTTATGTAAATTTTTCTTTAAATGATAAACAGACTAGTACTCCATTTGAAAGGTTGTTAAATATTAAATGGTGTAGGTGAAGGTATTAACAACTATGAAAAAAATTATTTCTAAACATTTTTTTTTGCAAGTTACTTACATTGCTTAATATATATATATATATATATATATATATATATATATATATATATATATATATATATATATTTATTGTTTAAGATGCATCTATTATTTTATATATTTGTTTTGTTAAAATATATTTTTGCATCATATTATATATTAATAATTTATTAGTATAAAAAGTATCATAAACATATATATATATATATATATATATATATATATATATATATATATATATATATATATACTTTTAGAAAATATTATTCAATATTTACAATTCACACATGTATAATACTAGTTTTAGTTAAGAATGATGTGTTCATAACTCAATTGTAAAAGAAAATCAAATAGTTTAGGAGAATTCAAGAAAAATAAAGATATTCTTTTTATATTTGAAGTACACATGATTTATGATTTAGCTATAAATTTATACTCAATATATTATTTTGAGTATTGAACTATAAAAATTAAATATTATCTGTCAATAAAATTAAATAAAGATATTCTTTTATATATAAAATACACATATAAACTTATAATTTATCTATTAATTTGAGTATTAAACTATACAAACAATACTAAATGACAATAAATCAACCTTTATAAAATTGAAAATAATTCAATATGCTTTTTAAATCGAATATTTTTTAAAAAGAAAATATTTTACTTAAATTTTCAAAAATCCATTACTTACCTACCTATCAAATCTCAAAAATAGATATGAGGAACTAAAATAATAAGTTTTATTCGAGTTTGTTTTGAAATATTTTTCGAATTGTTTTAGTAAATCTTTTAGCTTAGTTTCCTCTTGAATCTCATAAAATGATTAATCGTCGATTATGTTTTCAACTAAAATTCAGTTATCTAATCCATCAAACAAGCAATTAAAAGCAATCAATCAACCACTAACTAAACAAAGAACGATATTAATATCGACAACAACAAGAATTCAGTTATCTAATCCATCAAACAAGCAATTAAAAGCAATCAATCAACCACTAACTAAACAAAGAACGATATTAATATCGACAACAACAATCAATTAATGAATTCAACTAACTAAATAATTGAGAGAGAATGAACTGTACAATTAAAAATTTTAATTTACAAAGTACACAATCAAATACAAGGAAATAGAACAACTTATGAACTGTTCAAAATAAGTTCCCAAGGATAAGAGAGTAATGGGATTGCTTCATAAGGTTAGACGATGAACTCCAGCGAGTTTTCGTTAGTAACGGTGAATTTCGCTTGAGTGTGATTTAAGAGTTTTTTTTTTATATTCATACATAATATAATAAAATTATATTAATACTAAAAATCAAATAAACATATTCTAGATAATCTATTTGTTTGGTATATATTTTATTTATTAATTTTTGGACAATATTTAAGAAAATAATTAATCTAAAAATATGTTACAGACGGTTGTTTTCGAATTAATTAAATTATTTAAATTCTGATTCAATAAACCATTTGTATGAAAGTGACATTGGTTCGGCATTCATGTGCAAAAAACGTGTGTCTACACTTCTAATATCTGTTTTTTTTTTTCATTTTTAAAATTTATTTAAATGATATAAAACAAATTTGCGATAATAAATCAAATGATATCAATCGGGATCTAAGATATCAAATATCACATATTCGATTTTTATTTATGTTGCCTTAGGTTCTAGCTTCTTAAATTAAAAAAATATATTACGCCTAAGGTTGGAGTGAGTGTCATAGTTGTGGTTCATACTATGCTATATTAAAAAAATTAAATTATAAAAATTATTATCAGAATATTAGGTTATGAATTTTATAATTTAAAGAATGAATATTTTAATAAAATAAAACATGAAAGAGGCTTAGTGATTTATATGAAAATAAATTTTAATATCTATTTTTTTAAATTATTAATTGATCTAAACTATTTTATGAATTGTAAATATATGCCTTATATCATTTATAATATTTATTAAAAATAATATTTAGATTGTAAGAATCTACATAAGATTTCACTTTAAAAAATAGTAATATAATCTATTTCTTTATAAATTTTAAAAGATTATTTTAAATTTTTTTTTTTGTATTATAAGAATCTATATAAAATATATATTTTAAAAGAGATTGATAAGGAATTTTCTTTGTAACATTAATTATTCTAAAATTTTCTTATTATAAATATTTCATTTTGAAAATTAATTTTCAAATTCTTAATCTTGTAAATGACAAATACTTTCTAGTTCTTTAGATCAATTACTTTAAAAATAGCACTATTGTTATAACATAAATATGTCTTTTCTTCACTGTTTTCTATAAAAATTAATAATCATGAATATTTGTATTGTTCATTTTATCATTACATTTTAACTTAACATAATCAAAATTAAAATTATTAAACCCATGAAAAATAAGAAGAGTTAACACCAAAACAATAAGAGAACGGTGAAGAAAAGACATATTTATGTTATAACTAACAATAGTGCTACTTTTAATGTAATTTGTTTTAATAACATCAATTGTAGAAATAATTGGTTAGCCGAATCTGTTCACAATAGATACCTTATTGTAATGGTCTTTAATGCATATGTGATATGTGTGAGATTATGTGAACCCTCATAATTGCATCCACAATGTATGTAAAGAAAATATAATTATATATAAAATAATTTTTTCATGTTTACTTAGTTGTGATATCTCATTGTTATTTTGATTTTTATTAACATATAGGTCTATTCAACAATTCATTTAACATGTTAAAATAAATGTTTTATAATGACAATCAAATATTATTAATCATATTACTTAATCGACTATAAAAGTCCTATCTCTTCATAAACAAATTAAAAAAATAATAATGATATACACATTCAAATAAAGTATTAAAATTTCAACAAACATATTTAAAAAGTAGTATGACAAATATCTCACTATTATTAAACGATGATATATTCTAGTATATTATTATTATTATTATTATTATTATTATTATTATTATTATTATGTTTAAACAATGTTTTTCATTTATTGGGTCGAGAAATGTGAATAACTTGGATATATATGTTAAAGTAATTCAATATTTAAGTTAGGTTTGAACTTGTAGCGGTTTTGTAAGCAATACAATTTTACCTACCCAATTTTTAAATTTTAAAATAATTATATTGAATAAATAAAATCAATGCCAAATTAAGATTAAATAATTAATTGGAATAATTATTGTATTAATTAAATCTCAATTAATCAAAACAAAGGCCAAGAAAAATAAAATGAAATAATTTGAAATAAATTATGTATTTATTTTATCCCAAATTAATTTCAAGGGGCCAAAATAAATTAAAATAAATAATTTGAGATAAATGTTATATTCCATTTATCCCAAATTCATTATTTATAAAACCTCAAAAATATATAAAAAAAATTAAATAGACAAAATAAATATTATTTCTATTAAAAATATTTTGTATATTTGGTAAGTTAAAAATAAAGCCAAAGGAGTAAAGAAAAATTAATTTTGAACAAGCTCCCAGGCTAAAAAATGGGCTGTAATATGCCGCAACCAAAATTAAATGAAATTAGTGCAACAGACCACACATCAATCGGATGAACGCCTGGATCTCATCCAACGCACATCATCAAGACGCGTCGCCCACTACAATAGAAGGAAAGTGCTTTAGCGCAAAAACATATTAACTAATGTGCGTCTCAACGTCTTTAGTCAAAATGCACGTGGACCGTTCACCGCTGACGGAACACAGACATAATGCCCAGGCTTTCACGCTTATACTAGAAACGACATTGTTTCGACATTCCTTCGGCACTCAAACACAGAAGATGCAAACGACGCCGTTTTCGGTCTTGGCTTGTCTTCTTCCTTGAGACGAACATAAAAACTTACTACGAAATCATTGATTTCTCAAAGATGAAACTCCGACATTAGTTCACCAAATGAACTAATTTGAAGACTAAAATGATCAACCTAGCCTGGTGATCAATTTACCTATGATCATAGGAGTAGTAATTCCCTATACGATCAACTAGCTAAAGAACAAACAAAAGGTCATTAATGAAATTTTGACGAATTTGGATCTACTTGATCGATCAACTGACCTTGGGAAGCTATAAATAGCCTTCTACGGCCAAGACAAAGATAATGATCCAAATTTCAAGTCCCCAATCCAACTATAACAAAATCTGCCAATGAAATTTTCAAGCATTTCTTAAAAATTTTAAAAACTTGTGTAAAGATTTAAAGCTCAGTTCTGGATTATCAAAAAGCTTTTAAAAGTGTTCAAGAGTGTTCTCCAAATCACAATAAACTTCAATACATGTTGTGATTGAACTTGTGAATTTAAATTGAAATTTTTATATTCTAGTTTGGTCAGTTTTACATACAGTTCAATTGTTCAATGTTTTGATTAGAAAATGATCCTAAGACAATTTATAAGTTTTCGGTAAAAGATAATTTGAATTAATCTATCTGAATTGAATGCACACAAATTTGATTTTGAAAATATTCAAAATTGGGTTTATGTTCTTAAGCTATAACACAAGAAAAGTGACTCCAAAACTTTCTTAACACATTTCTAAAGGTGTTAGGAGTATGTCTAGATCAATTCCAAACAGTCCCGATCATGTTTGATCAATAGTCAAAATTTTCATAAAAATGAAAATTCAATTCATGAATTTGTCAAATTGCATAGCCAGTATGCATGTTTCATTTCTATTTAATCTCAATACATATAAGGAAACTATTGGTTATCTCCTTATATCTAATTAATTATTAAAATTTAAAATCCCAATTTTTGTTCAAATGAAATAGAACATGTTCCCGATCGAATGATGCATCGGAATATTGTTAGAAACAATCTTTAAGGTTAGACAAAGCTCTCCATCTCTTTAAATCGAAGGATGGAGGCTCCAATCGAAATATAAAAAACTTTTAGTGGTGTTCTTGATCAGGACAGACCAAGAAATCACAATTTGGCTGAGGATTTCCTATGTCTAACCAAGAAACCTTAGTGTTTGACCGAGGAATCATGCACACGAACAAGAAACCTTGACACCCGACCGAGAAATCATGCACGCGACCGAGAAACCTTAGCGCCCAACCAAGAAATCCTTCGTGCGACTAAGAAACCTTGACGCCCGATTGAGAAATCCTACATGCGACCGAGGAATATTGCACATGATTGAGGAATACTACACACGATGGAGTAACCTTGGCGCTTGACCGAGAAATCCCGCATGCGACCAAAGATCTCAACCAGACATGGTTTTTGACCGAGAATCGATCTATCCGACCGAAGAACCAACCCCATTACTGATGAATTCAATTATGCATTAACCGAGCACCTGTCCTGTTGAGTTCAGGCCAAACTCGCTCCAAACCAGCATCAAATCTGGTTCGCGACCCAGTCACCTGTCTATGGACTTGTTTTCTTTGAGCTTTTAAATTTTAATTATTTTTTAATAATTAGAGGCACTAAACTATTTTCTTTTAATCTAAAAAAAATAGAAATGACTTCAAAATATTTTTGAATATTTTCACAAAATAATATTTTTATAAAGGCCTATTTGAAATTATTTTTAAATTCTAATGTCTTAAACTAATATTTTCAAGTATCCTTCTCAATAATTTTCGACATCAATCGCATGTATAATTATTTAAATATTGTTTTACAATTTCAAATGGAAGAAAAATTTTCAGATGAAATTGAACTCGTGACATTTTGATCTCTTAAGACGACTCTTACCACTGGGATACCTTGTTGGGTTAGGACTTGCAAAATAATTGGTTAAATAAAACATAATAAAACCAATTTTTCAAACCAAAAACCAAGATTTTATGAAGTAGAGACAATTCTTCAACGGGTACGGAAGATATAGTGCGAAAATCCTTTCTTGAGTATCACTAAACATAAAACACAAAAAAGATATCTAGTAAAATTACGTTTATACACGTAAACAAATATTTTATTGATTTTAAATTAAACATCAATTGACGACTCTTTAATAAAATAAATGATCTTTTAAATTATTTAAAATATGTTTTCACATAAATCTTTTAAATAATGTTTTATTAAAATATTTTCAACAAATAAACTGAGGTTGAAATTTTCTCGAATCTCGAACTTTTCAAGAATAAGAGATTTTTAGGAGTTACAGGTTAATTAAAAAAAATTACATTAAAAATAATGTATATAAGTCTTGAACTTGCGACCAATAACTTATAAGTTTAAAACTATAACCAACTAAGGTAATCCTATTATGTTTTAAATTCAACCAAATATTTTTATATACATATGGAAATGAACTTGCACAATTTTAATTATTTTATTAATTCTTATAAGTTTGATTTTTTTTTTAAAAACATTACAATAAAATGTTAAAAGTGGGAGGGTCAAGAATCAAATCTAGACAAACCCTAGCTAAATTTAAAGGATAACAAGGAAAAAATATTAAAGAAACTGATTAGCGACACTCGCAAAAACAAACAACATAGATTATAAACGAAATGAATACAATAAAAAACAAATCATAAGTACCCCAATCAGGGTGTTTATTTTATATAAACTTTTTGCATCATAAGGCCTTCTTCCCTACCCCTTCCTCTTCTTTTTGCGATGCAAGGAGATTGAATTGAAGAAGATGATGCTATTTTCTTATCTCCATTGTGTAATCTTTCTTTATACGAACCCGTACTAATTTGATAGAAAAAATTCTTTTCAGGAATTGAATTTTAAGATTCTTGCATTTGTTTCCTTCAGCATCAGTTTTGGTATCCTGTACATTATCCTTGGTATCATCTACTTCAGTTGATTAGTCTGAGTATCTTTCTCTCTATTTTCCTCTACTACAGCTTGACTTGTTTGAGAATCACCTTTATTCTTTTTCCTCGACATCTATTTTATTATAACATTTATACTCTTCTTAATCAGAGTCTCTTTTACCCTTTTTTCCTTCAATCACATTACTTTCTTCCTTTTTAGAGTCCTCCTTGGCTTTAACTTCCTACTCTTCCTCCACATTTCTCTTTGATGTTAGACTCATCTATTTTATTTTCTTATTTTTTTCCTCCATGATCTTTTAGTATTTTCTGCTCTTCTTCCTTAGCTTGATGTTAGTATATTTTTCTTTCCTATCAACCATTGTCATTTTATATGACAATGTGCTTCGAGGATGCACCTCAATGTTAATTATAGTAAAGGAAAGATGCTCTCCTCCTTCAGTAATTGAGTCCATATATAATGGCCTACCCAATAAACCTACAAAATGACTAAGAGATTCTATATTATACATGTGTGCATGATATTCCAAAGTTTGAACCATATCTGAGTTGTAACTTAGGTTTTCTTAATAGGTTCAAATCTTTAGACCATCATTCCATCTTCATTCCATCTTCATGTATTTAAATCCAGTATATGTATTCCCATTTCTAGAATTTCATCCAGATTTGATCCCTTCTTGAATTTTAAAAAGTGGAGATTATGTACATTTATTGAAATTTTCTCTAGTCCCTATTCCTCCCATTGCTTCATAAATGTCTCTTTGGTTACTAGAAATAGTTTTCTATTCTTTCCTATTTAGTTTCCCACAACTACATTTTCCCATTATTTAACATAATTTTCTTATACTACAGCAATTTAAATTCAAAAGGAGAATTTCATACTTCCACTTTTGTTTGTACATTGTCCATGTAGATTTTTCCTTTGAATGCATGATCTTCAACTTTTTTCTCAATGTTGTTCTTCCAGACTTCATTGATTTTATATGTAGATTTATTTATAATAGTATAGGTCTTCGATTTATGAGCCTTCATTAACTCTTTCATTGTTGCAATAGACCATTTTACTATCACATCATATTCATCCTTCTTGAGTAAATTCTAGTCTTAGAGATAGTGAATTTTAAGTTGGACAATTGTGTTTTGCATTTTCTCCTTGCTAAGAACAATATCTCATTTCTTAGCATGCATCAAGAGTTTGGTAGGTTTTTTAGTCAAAATAAATTAGCCTTTTCATTATACCCTATCATTCAAACTCCTTATTTCTTCTCCTTGATCCCTGCATTATTTTTCAAAGACTTTTGAGCAGTAATTGAGTCTTTGCTACTTTCCTACACTCTTTCATTAATTAATTTTTATCTATTCTATTAATTTCCTTCTTTGTAATTTCTTTTATTCCTTTAAAATAAAGTCTTGCACTTCTTTCGTCTGGTTGTTTTTCCTTTTACCCATATTCCAATAAGATTTTAAAATAGGGGATTAAAGTTAGAACAATAATCTTGAACGATGACCTTGTTTAAACCCTAATCGATATTTCTTGATATTACAACTTATAACCCTAGACGGTTTAACCCTATTGTGTCGAACGTGCCAGACGTACTAATGATCTTTACTCTGACCACGTTTCTCGCAACTGAATCGCGTGACCATGCTGATTGTGTCGAACGTGCCAACCGTGCCGATCATGCCAGATGTGCTGACAGTCTTGATTTCGATGTGATTCTTGTTGAATATGATAATGTGTACATTCTTGGGGAACAAATTCAAGATTTCGTTGCTAGAAAATTCTTACCAAAAATCTCTAGAGTTTTTTCTCTCTCTAGAAGTTTGGTATTTTTAATGTTAGAGAATGAGATTTTTAATTTAATTTAGAGTTTTTAATTAATAGTCATATAAATTATATATTAAAAATAAATTATAAATATAAATTAAAAATACTAAGTGGTCCAGTTTACAATGTACATGGTACAAAATAAAGACCAATGTTTGAATCTTACTAGACGTAATATAAATACAATATTTAATTAACTAAAAGTGTGAGGTAACAATGTTAAAAGTTGATTGACATTGGTGTTTATTTGTCAAGGATAACATACGTGTGAAACTGTTATTGAATAGATTATGTAAAATTTTCTTTAAATTATAAACGAGACTAATACTCTATTTGAAAGGGTGTTAAATATTAAAGTGGTGCATGTGAAGGACTTAACAAATAAGAAAAAAAATATTTCTAAGCATTTCCTTTTTTTTAAGTTAGTTACATTGCTTAATAAATTATACCTATATTGTTTTGCTAAAATATATTTTTGCATTATATTACATATTAATAACTTCTTAATTTAAAAGTATTGTAAACATATTAGAAAAGTGATTGAGGGAAGGAATTTAAGAGGGAATGACGTGGCGCAATCTTCTGATTTGTTGAAAAAATAACAAATTTTCTTTCTCTTCTATCTCTTTTCACACTTTATTCTTTTTCTAACCAGTGATGTGATGACACTTCATTTCTTCTCTCAAATTTTCTCCCTCTATCACTCCTCTAAATATTTTTAGAAAAAATTATTCAATATACATGTATAATACTAGTTTAGTTATGAAGAACGTATTCATAATAATAAGATTGTAAAAGAAAATCAAATAGTTTAGGAGGATTCAAGAATTAGTTATATGAAATTATACTCTTATATGAATGTATTAAAGAGAGACTAACCTACTTAATTAAAATAAAGATTTTCCTTTTATATATTAAATACACACAATTTATGATTCAGCTATAAATATATACTTAATATATTAGGTTGAGTACTGAACTATAAAAAAAATAAAATTTATATGACATTAAAATTATATATGAAATACAAATGATTTATTATTTAGATATAAATTTAAAATTAATATATTAATTTGAGTATTAATATATAAAAATTATAACTTATTTGACATACTAAATGAAAATTCGTGAGAGGTTAATTGTTATAAAATTCAAAATAATTCGTTAAGCTTTTAAAATTGATAATTTTTTAAAAAGAAAATATTTACTTAAATTATAGAAACTCCATTACTTACCTAACTCTTGAATCCCGAAAACAAAGATAAGAAATTGAAATTGTAAATTTTTGTTGAGTTTGTTTTAATATAATTTGTAGATTTGCTTTACTAAATCTCTTAGCTTACTTTCCTCTTAAATATCGTTTTTAATCATCGATTAAGTTTTCATCTAAAAATCAATTATCCAATTCCATCAAGCAATCACTTAAAAGAAATCAATCAACCACTAACTAAACAAATAACGATATTAATATCGACAACAATGATCAATTAATGATTTCAACAAACTAAATAATTGAGAAAGAATGAAATGCACAATTAAAAAAAAATCAAATTATAGGGTACAACATCACACACAAGTAGGGTTGTGCAATAAAACTGAAAAATTGATAACCCAACTAAACCGATAGTTAATCGGTTTTATTTTAACGGTTTATTAGTTAACCGGTTCTAGCAGTTCTGGTCAACCGTTTTTTACATGTTAAACAGTTTGGTTTTTAGTTTACATATTTTCCTAACGGTTTAACCGGTAATAATTTAATTATATATTTTTATATTTTATAATTTGTATTAGTTATTTTACAAATAATAGATATATTATATATAATGAATTTGATTTTTTTAAGAGACATATAAAAAAAAACTAACAAAATAGCTATAAAATATATTATATTGTTACAATAAAATTATATAACATAAATATTTTTAAATATATCAATAAAATATATTATCATAATAATATTATATTATAACAAAGATAAGAAATGATAGATAATAGTATAATAGGTATGGGTGTTCAACGTTAACCGGTTAATCGGTTAAACGGTTCTGGTTAATATCTGTTTTGGCTTTTATTTTACAAACCGGTTAACCAGCCGTTAATGGTATCGGTTTTATCGGTTCTGGTTCTACCGGTTTTGGTCAGTTCTGATCGATTAACCGGGTTTAACCAGGAACCGATAATTCAATTTTTTTAAAATTAAATAATAAATTTATAAAATATATTTTTTTTTAAATTATTCTTTGTACTTTCCTATTATACTATTCTCCATCCTTTCTTGTCTTTATTATAATATATTATATTATAACAATATATTTTATTGATATATTTAGGAATATGTTATGTAACAATATAATATATTTTATAGCTATTCTGTTAGGTTTTTATATATGAAAATTCAAATTCATTATGTCGATTAGTCTTTGACCAACCAAGTATAAGCGAATATGATTGAATCCCTTTCTCAACCGATAGAACGGGAAGTGGAATTGGTAAATTATAATTTATAACTTTGATTTTAGGTGTTTCCGTGTTTGACGTGTTGGAGAGAAAGTTAAAACATGAAGTTGAAGATTGAACTTTGAAGACATCAAGTTTTAATTTGCTCAACTATTTTGATTTTGTTAATTTATAATTCCACGTTATCGTATCGTTATAAAAATAATTTTACATATTTTAATGAAATTATTTCAATTTATTTTTAATTTATTTTTATAAAATTTTATATAGATTATAATGTTTTTTAAAAAATATTCTATAAAAATTATTTATAAAATAACCAATACAAATTATAAAATATAAAAATATATAATTAAATTATTACCGGTTTACCGGTTAAACCGTTAGAAAAATAGGGAAACCGAAAACCGAACCGTTTAATCGGTAAAAAACCAATTAACTGGAACCACTAGAACCGATTAACCAATAAACCATTAAAATGAAACCGGTTAACTATCGCTTCGGTTGGGTTACCGGTTTTCCGGTTTTTTTGCACAACCCTAATAATAGGAAGGTGCAAACAATAATTTAAAAAAAATATATATTTCATAAATTTATTACTTAATTTAAAAATTGAATTATCGGTTCCTAGATAAACCCGGTTAACCAACCGGAACCGACCAAAACCGGTAGAACCGAAACCGATAAAACCGATACTATTAACAGCCGATTAACCGGTTTGTAAAATAAAAGGCAAAACCGGTCTTAACTAGAACCATTTAACCGATTAACGGTTAACCGGCCAGTTGAACACTCTTACCCAAAAGAGCACATGACAACTTATTAATGGTTCAAAATAAGTTCCTAAAGGCTTAATGAGTAATGAGACGATGATCTCTAGCGAGTTTTGGTGGCAACAATGGATTTCGCTTCAGTGTGATTTAAGAGTTTTTTTTTTATATTCCTACATAATACAATAAAATTATATAAATACTAAAAATCAAATAAAATATTCTAGACAATCTATTTGTTTGGTATATATTTTATTTATTTATTTTGGTCAATATTCAAGACACAAATTAATCTCAAAATCCGTTAAAGAGTGTTGTTTTTGAATTAATTAAATTATTTAAATCCCGAATCAATAAACCATTCGGGATTGTTCAAAAGTTAAACATTCATGTGCAAAAATCGGGTGCCTACACCTCCAATATTTGTTTTCTTTTAAATATATCAAAAAGATATATAAGAAATTTATTTTAATAAATCATACGATAAGAATCAATATCTAAGGGATCAAATATCACATATTCGATTCTCATTTATAATGCATTAAGCTGAAGTATAGGTACGTGCGAGATCGTCATAGCTTCTCAAAACATATCTATTATGAAGTTTTCATTTAGCATCATCCATCTTCTCTGGTTTCCCACTTAAAGGAACAATGACACTTTTTTCCATAAAAATAATCCTCAATCTGCATCCTCTAATATGCATAATATGTTTCATTAAATCTTCCAATCTCGTGTCCTATATTATTCCCGCTTGCAATCGTTTCCAATGCTCCGATCTAGCCTAACATTGCTTTGATACCAGTTGTTAAGATTTGGATCCCCAAATCTGACCTGCTTGAAACGATTTGTAAAAACGCAAGAAAGAAGAACACAAGAAGACACAGATTTATAGTGGTTCACTCAAATGAACTACATCCATTTTAGCCGTTACCAAATTTCACTATGAAAAAAAAAGAAATACAATGAATTTTTTCATACTTTATCTTTTTAGAATTCTGTCAATCAATGTAATCCTTAATAATAACATATTTATAGGTTAACATTCAGTTTTTAAAACCTAAACAAGTCTAGGTCAAGTTCGAGCTCAAACTAAAATTTAATAAGGAAATTTCGTGCTAAAACAAATCTAACAAAATACAGATATATTAGGTCTATTTACCAATAAATTAAACCTCATCGTTTCACGTCAAGATAATTTGGAAGAACATCAATCATAATGTTTGTCTATAAGTAAGAAATCCATATTTTCAATTTAAAAGATCATAAAAAGTTCACTTTGAAAGTTGTCAATGAATTCGAGTTATTGACAAGCATCATCTATTTCTTTCATTTAGGAGTACTGTCTAACCCTAGATTCATATATAATAGGAAAGACATGATGATACAAAATATTTTAGAGTCATGTTAAGGAAACCCTAGGGACACACACTTTCCAAGAGTTTACAAATAGGTCCATAATGTTTACAAATAAATGAAATAGACCCTAAAGTTAATAAAAATAGATATAACATTGTCAAGATCTAACAAATATTAGGTGAAACTGTACAATCCGGACTATAAGAAGCTAGAAAGATCGTTTGGTACTAAACTAGTCTATATAAAGTTAACTCATTATGATTTCTGGTAGAATATAAATTACAAAAAAAATATTTTTTTTAATAATTAATTTCCATGTGATGAAGAATTGACAAGGAAGATGAACATAGTAGTAAAGATAGAACAATGAATATATGGTTCAGCAATGGCTTTCATATATATATATATAGGTGGAGCACGCATGTGCTAGGGTGGACTTCAGCCCCACCTAAAGTAAAAACTTAAAATAAAATATTTTATATATATGTTTAACACATGACTCATAACCCAGTTGACTAGGTAAGTCATCTTTAATTTTAATTAGTTTATTATATTTTAAAAACTAATATAATTTATCTATAAACTAATTCATAATTTTATTAAAATAATATTTTATTTTATACTAACAATATTTTCTAATATATAAATAAGATTTATTTATATAAATAAAATATAAAAAATTAAATCATATAATAATATTATTTATTTTAAAATTATATTTATATAATAATTATACATTATTTTTTATTTATTTCAATGTAATTAATAATATAAATTATTTATAAGGGTAAAATATAAAATTATAATAATAATAATAGTGTTTTATATTTCTTAATTTTAAACTATTTCAAAACTTTATAAGAAAATATAAATTAATATTAATAAACAAGTTAAAATAGTTACATTGATTTGGTTCGGTATTTAAATAAAGAATTTGATATCCCTGCTCAAGAACCTAACAAATCTCCTAGAATTGATGTTGATGTAAGTTCTCTTAAACTTGATCCAGCGTTATGTATTCCGATATGGAAATATCATTTTAATCAAATGGATGAAATTAGACGAGCTTATATCAAGATGGGGTCATATCAACCTATTAAGGATGAGTACCCGCCGACCAAATTTGGAAATAAAAAATCAACGGTTCCAAAGTCATTGGTTTAAGAAATTTACTTGGTTAGAATACTCTCCTTTGAAAGATGCTACTTTTTGTTTGTCATGTTTCTTGTTTGAACATAAGCAACCCCAAAAATCTACATTTACAATAGATAGATTCAAATATTGAAAACGAGTTAATGATAGAGATAAATGCTTTTTTGTTATGCATATAGGATGTAATATTTCACCACATAATACGGCAGTTGAATATCTTGATAATTTAATGAATATCCTTGTCATATTGACAAATTACTGAATGCACAGTCTTTAGATGAAAAACAAAATAACAGATTACGGCTTACAACAATTATTAAAAGCACTCGGTGGCTCACTTTGCAAGCGTGTGCATTGAGAGGGCATGGCGAGTCTCCATCTTCTATTAATCGTGAAAATTTTATTGAAAAAAAAAACGGAGCATAGAAAGTTAAATCTGAGATACAAGTTGGAGTCAGCCCCAGGTAATTTTGTATCCTGGCTCCGCCCCTGTATATATATATATAATATATATATATAATATATTATTATATTATACTATAACATAATATAATATATTTAACGATAACGGAATAGGGAATTACAGTTTCTAATTTTAATTTTTTTAGGCAATAGGATATAATAATATGAGCTTGACCTATGAACTTTGAACATGCAAAAAGCGAATACAAAACATGTGTTTTAGATTTTATGTTTTAATATTAAAATAAATAAAATATATATTTTATTTATTTATTTTGACCAATATTCAAGACAAAAACTATTCTATGAATCCGTTAAAGAGTATTGTTTTCGAATTAAATAAATAATTTAAATCCAGATTCAATAAACCTGTTGTATGTTGAACATTCATGTGCAAAAGATCGGGTGTCTACACCTTCAATATTTGTTTTTTTTTCATTTTTAAAATATAATAAAAAGATATAAAAGAAATTTACTATAATAAATAAAATAATAAGAATCGATATCTTGGATATCAAATATCACATATTCGATTTTCATTTATAACGCCTTCCGTAAATTCCAAACGACAATTGGGCACGATTGGCACAATCGGCACGAACGACACAATCGGCACAATCGACACAATCGGCACGAACGATACAATCGGCACAATCGGCACGATCGGCACAAACGACACAGATTCTTGCCGCGACCGCGCTTCTACATTGGAAATCGGCCGCCATCCTCCAACACCTTCGATCGGTTGTCGTGCGCCCTCTGGAACGTGCTCTATTGTGCAAGAAACGATCGCGGTCATCTTCTCCTACTATCGATCGGAGCATTTCGTAAAAACCCCCTTCTGTAGGGACCTGATGTTGAATCGGCGTCGGTCGCCCTCCTCTCCTCACTTTTTTCTTACAAGTTAGTTTGGACCTTGGTCGGGACATCAAACCACACTGCGAGGTGCGTGTAGGTCTCCATTGAACTTCATTCTCGCCGTTTGAATCAAGTGTTCGGTCTGGAGGAAGCTTTCGTAGCTACAGACCGTTCCAAAATTGCTTAAACCCTTTCTTGTTTGAACAATTATCTTCAATCCCCTGTTCCGGTGCGATTGGTTTCCAATCGTGCTGTTTGCACCCACCCTTTGCTACAGAATTCCAACCTCTGTGGCTCCTTTGAAGATTAGGCAGTTTGCGTTTGATCTTTCTAATGACGGGTACGCGCCCATCTAGTGTTGTTACTCGGGCAAGGGGCATCATTCAAGTCGTCCCTGATGATCCTAAGAAGGTGCTGAAGGGGCCGTCGACAAGCAACAAGGCTAGGTCTGATAGACGAACTTGCAAGTCTCTTAACAATCCCATGAAACAAAATCCAGATATCATGGATGAAGTTCTAAAAATGGAAAAGATGTGCCTATTGATTCTATGCCAAATACATCATCAGGTATGAGTTCTTTTTCCTAATGCTGATGATTATATAAAAATAGTTCTATTGGGAATTCATACTGTAATGATATGCATGTTCATAATAGAAATGATAGGACTTTAATTCCAGAAATATCTGTTGTTATTGGAATTGCTGCACAGAATGGACCGTTAGGGTCTTTAGTTTGTACCCTAGATCTGACCGGTCATTCTATTGGGAAATTGGATTTGAAATTTTGCTTGGATGAATTTGATGACAATCGGGTTGTTTGTGCTGAAAATTTGGTCCAAAAGTTGGAAATAATCTGTCAAAAGGGCTCTAAGATAATGCAGAAAAATGGCATAAATTGTACAGGTTTATCGGATCCTATTGAAAGCTCAATGTTGGGGTTTGTTTCTGCATCGGGTGAAAACATTAAGTTGAGATCTATGTCTATTTTGAATGATCCTACTGAAGTTGATATTGGGGTTCTTATTGAGGTAAATATGACAGGGCTGAATAAGACTGATGGTCGAGAATTAGTAGGTTCAAAGAATATTACAAGGTTGGGATTAGTTTCAGAAATAGGCAAACATGACAGTTTGAGTTATTCAGTTGCAAAGAAAGACCAGAAAACAGAGTTTATCGGTCCTACTAGAGAGGATGTTGAACTGGGAAAAATGGGTCATATTGAAATTGCCTCTACAGAGTTGGAGATATCAACTACTTAGAGTCCATTGGGTCCAAAGAATGACATAATTTCATAATCTTGTTCTGTAATGGGAAATCTTGCAAAACTGAAAGTCTTGGGTTCCATTGATGATCAGAATGCTAAGTCTACCTGCCATACTAAAGATCAGATGAAAAGTCAGACAACCAGACTATGGACTATGCTAGAAAAAGGTTGGACAGAAGACACTAAATGCGCCTAAGATTCTGAAACTGAGGCTAATATTGCAGGATCTTCTAAACAACCTACACATCTAGCTGAAACTGTTGAAGGACATAGTCTAACAGAATTTAGAAACACTGAAGAAATTGGATCTGAGTTGGAGCTGGTCATGGAAATAAATTCAGCTAAATCAGAAAAGCTTAATAAAATAGATCTAAAGGATGATGAACTGAACTTGATTGGTATAGTCAAGTTCCAAGAAAAATGATGAAGTAAATCCCAAAAAAACTGTGACACCCAAGACTAACACTAAGATATTGAACATGGGTGCGTCTTCTCCACTTGTTAATCTGGATCCTGAAATTCCAATTGATAGTATTCAAAAGAGGAAAACTGACACACAAGAGAATAATACTGTAGGGATATTCTAAAGAAGATTGGAACAATTGAAGACAACAATTTTGTGGGAAATACAAGGGTTAGATGGGCCGAAAAGAACAAAACAAGTTAGGAAAGATAGCAACCCTGAAATAGTCATCTCCTCAGCTCCTCCTATTGCTGCAATTCCTGACAAAGAAAATACTCAGGCTAATAATAAGGATCCTACTGCTGGTCCAATGTGGTCAATGAGGAAAAACGAAATAGTAAATTTGGCAGGACTGAGAAACCAGATGAAAAAGCTATTTTTCCAAGTTAATAAACAAGAGATTACAATGCCCCAGGAAAGAAATGATCAATTGAATGCTCAGTTCAACAATCACTATCTAAAGAATTGGAATCTCTTCAACAAAGACCAATATGATGAAGTGATCAAGTGGACGGTTGACGCCATGAAGGAAATTTTAAATGTAATAAAACAAAGGTGTATACAATCATGAGCAAACCAAGCAAAACCTGGCAAGAAGGAAAGGTGTGGAATGGAAATGCGATGAACGATCCAGAAAAGGGAAAATTCCATATAGACACCTTATACCCAAAGGTAATTACACTTGATCATCCGCACCGGTTTGAGCTCCCACCAGAAATTGAAGAAAAATGCGTAAAGGCATGGGAGTTTGTCATAGTTGATCACTTTATGGGCAACATGAAGGCACCTTTTGCTGAGGTTAAAAGAACGTTGATGGGTCAGTGGGAATCCTCTAGTCTGGAGAGGATCACAATCAATGATCACAGATTCTACTTTCTATCCTTCAGGAATGGAAGCGAAATAAAGCCGATCATAGAGAGCGAATATATCTTTATCAAAGGAAAAAGATTCAAGTTGTACAACTGGAGCGAGGAACTTAATATTAATCGTAGACCACTTGAACTTGAACAAATTTGGGTGAATCTCAAGAATGTTCCACCACACTTGTGCAACCCAATGGGCCTAGTCTATATTTCAAGCATTATAGGCAAAACACTTATGTTTGACCCAGCAATGGAAGGCTACGAGCGTCATCTGTGTCCAGAGTTAGTGTCGAAATCCATCCAAGTAGCTCTCTTCCAATTAAGTTTGAACTTAAAGATAGACTGGGAAATTTATTTGACATTGGAGTACAATACGAATGGAAACCAAATCGATGTATATGGTGTACCACTTTCACACATGCTACGAATAAATGTCCAGTCAATAATATCTAAAATCGAAGGCCAATAATAATGTTCAGGAAACCGGTATCAATGACTCTAACCAGGCTCAGGTTGAGAGAAATGTGAACAGGTCTGAACTTAACATAAATGAACACAGTGATAATGATAGAATGGGCAACCAAAAGCAAGAATAGATAATGGTAAGGAAGAAGATAGGAAAAAGAATGAAGTAAGTATGGGTACAAGCTGGCCCTGCTAACGCTAATCCTATCGGTCATGTTCAAGGCACCGATCATAGAGATTCAGTTTTCTCAAGAATGGGTCCTATTCAAAACGTCGATCCTGGTCAGGATATTGGTCCTGATAAAGCTGGACATAGCCACACCAGTCCTAGAGCTTCTCATAATGCTACTGTACCTAGCCATATTGACCATGTTAAGCCTATTCCTAGACTTCCTGATCTGGATACTACTCAAGCTAGCGGACTTGCTACTACCGGTCCTGATGAAAAATGTTATGGTTCTAAAGTTTTTGGAATTCAAAGATCTATGGGATGGGGAATACTTGACCCATATGAAACAAGCAAAATTGGGTTTAATGACACTCCAATAGGTTGTGAGTCAACTCTTCATAATTCTATGAATGCAAGCAGGAACTAAAAAAGCAATGTTAGTAGAATTCGCAATGACCCGATCCATGGGCTTAGAGCCACCTTTCGAGATAATGAACAAGAAAATCCTGGACAAAAAATATTGAAAAACCAACAAGCAATAAAGAAGCTCTTGAGAATGAACTGGAAAATCTTGAGTTTTGTGAAATTAAAAGATCAAGTGCAGAAGAAGATAATTTGGTCTTGAATAAGGTAGTGAGCCTTGTTCTAAAGTAGGGAGAATTAAAATCGATAACAAACATGAATTCAGTAGCGAAGAGGTTCAAAGTCAGAAAAGACCTACTAAAGAAAACAAGCTGAAAAGCGAAGACAGAGTAGAAAGATCCTGGATCCAGAAGCCACCGACTCTATAACGGGAGAAGATGAGATCTATGTGAGACAACCCCCGCTCAATGTGAATAGTATTCCATGTAATCAAGCTGTAACCATTGAGGATAACGAGACAAGTGATGCTTACGATTTCTCTAATGAAGAGGTCTAGGACAGTCTAGAAAGTCAGGAACCCAACACTTATATCCATTCATGAATATAGTGATGTGGAACATAAGGGGACTCAATGACCCTCTGAAATGTAAAGAAATCAGGAGGATCATTGAGAACCAAAAGATCATTATTATGGGTATTCTTGAGACAAAAGTCAAAAGCCAGAACGTTGAGAAGGTTATCAAGTTGTGTATTGATAGCAGCTGGGAAATCATTCACAACTCAAATGACAAAACGGATAGAATCTGGGTTATCTGGGATAACAAAGTTGCTGAGGTCAGGGCTCTCTTTTTGAATGATTAAGCAATCTTGGTGGAGGTTAAAGACAGAATCACTGGAATCCCGTTTGATCTTGCTATTGTCTATTCTAACAACTCAAGCACTGATAGAAGACTCCTCTAGAATTGTCTTAGAAACTGGATCGGTAGTGATAAATCTTGGGTTGTCCTTGGTGATTACAATGTAACTAGAAACGAATCTAATCGTAGCCAAGAATCTGAAATAACTCGGGATATGATTGACTTTAATTACTGTATCAGAGATATGGGTTGTATCGAGCCTACCAATTCTGGGAATTTTTCACTTGGTCTTCTACGAGAGGGAATGAGCAAATTAGAAGAAGTAGAATTGACAAATGTCTAATAAATGAGAACTGGATTAACCAATTTCCGAGAAGTCAACTTCATGTTTTGAAATCGGGTATATCTGATAACTGCCCGATTAATTTGTTCTTGGAAAAGGAAGAAAGGTTCAAAAGGTCTTTTAAAATTTTCAATTTCTGGATGGAAAACGACAAATTCAAGGGTATTCTCGAAAGCGTATGGTTTAGAGATGTCAGGTGACCGAACATGTACAGGGTTTATGAGAAGCTTAATCTCTTGAAAAATCATCTCCAAAGCTTTGACAAGAAAAAGTTCAGTAATATCTTCAATAGAGTTCTGGCTGCTAGAGAAGAACTGGAAGAAGTTCAGAAAATGTTATTAAGGGATGATAATGATGAACAACAAAATGAAACAAAAAGGGATGCGCTTGAAAATTTTAGGAAGCTGAGTCTTCTTGAAAAGAATTTTATTAGACAGAAATCAAGATAAAGCTGGCTCTCTTTGAGTGACAAAACATAGCTTTCTTCTACAAAAAATGCAAGGCTAGAAACATGAGAAACAATGTATACAGGCTGAAGAATGATGATGGTGAATATGTTTAGGGTCAAAAGGGAGTACAAGATTTGGCTATCGATTTCTATAAGCAGCTTCTGGGTACAAGAAATCAGCATCAAAGTCACCTGAATACCTTGTATCAGATTATTGATAGGAAAATTTTATCAGAAGATTGTCGCGAGTTGATAAGGGTGGTCATGAGAGTTGAGGTTAAAGAAGCTCTATTTAGTATTGATGGGAATAAAAGCCCGGGTCTTGATGGGTTTAATGCACAGTTCTTCAAAGACAATTGGTTGGTTGTTGTGGATAAAGATGTTACTGATGGGGTTCTGGAGTTTTTCAAGAACAGGAAGATGTTAAAGCAATGGAATACAGCGATCCTAACCTTGATCCCCAAAACTGCGGTACCCGAGAAAGTACAAGATTTCAGACCAATTTCCTGCTGCAATGTGATTTATAAAATCATTTCAAAAATCATTTCTAAACGATTTAAAAATGTCATAGGAAAAATTATAAATCTTAACCAATCTGCATTCATCCCCGGTAGGACAATCTCTCATAATATTCTTCTCATGTAGAGCCTTTTAAAAGGCTACGGGAATAAGAAAATATCCCCGAGAGTGACTTTCAAAATAGATATCAAGAAAGCTTTCGACTCTGTTAGATAAGAAACCATTCGAGACTTTCTGGTTGTATATGTTTTTCCTATGATTTTTATTGATTGGATTATGCAGTGCGTTTCATCATTCTACTTTGTTGTTAGCGTCAATGGAGTCCACGGAGGCTATTTCAAGGGTGAAAACGGGGTAAGGCAAGGGGACCCCCTCTCTTCTTACCTTTTTGTAGCTATCATGGAGATCTTTGAGAGCATCTTCGCGATGTTCCGAAAGAATCGTCCATACATCTTTCACCCATTCTGTGAGGTAGAGGAGGTAACCCATTTATGCTTTGCTGACGATTTGTTCATTCTAGCGCACGCAAACATTGATTCCATTAAAACTATTAAGGTTGCACTAACATTTTTTTCAAAGGTTACAAGTTTAACTATTAATGAAAGCAAAAGTGTAGCATTTTATGGAGGCGTGAATAAAGAAACGAAGCAGGACATCTTTAACATCATGGGCATCAAGGAAGACAATTTTCCCGTAATATACTTAGGAATTCCGTTAACCGCGAAGCAGATCAAGATCTCACACTACAAGTCGTTGATTGAAATCAGTAAAGAGAAATTTCAGCAAATAACATTCCAACTCAATATTCATTATCTCTATGACTGAGATTTATTGAAGAAAATAGAATATGAGGAAATAGTTAAATGGTCAGTTGATGCAATGAAGGAGTTGATGAAGGCTCTCAAAACCAAGACCTACACTATTAGGAGTAATTCAACATGGAAAGTCAACGTGGTATGGAAGAATAAAGTAGAAAAGAAATCTGAAGAACATGCCTACAAAGGTACTTGGGGATATCCAAACAAAAGTAGAGGTACTCAACTCTTCTTTTGAATTCACACTGCCTTCTACAGTAGAGGAGAAATGTATTGAAGACTGGGAGTTTGTAGTGGTTGGAAACTTCAATGTAAAAAATAGAGTATCATTCCTAACTACCAAAGAGGCTCTAATTAAACAGTGGAGATAAAATGGGCTTGAAAATGTTTCTTCAAACATACAAGACCTCTACTTCTTGCAGTTCAAAAAGCTCAAATTTAAAATAAAACTTGAAGAATAGGCATACTTACATAGGTTCAAATTGCATGTGAGAGGATCGGTGGAACCAATAGAGATAGGGGTCTAACTATTGATGACAACTTCGTGAAAAACGGTTTGATAGAAATCATGTTAGGGATTTGTATCACTTTCAATTCTTCACAAACCCTTGCAAACTCTTGAATGATTCAAGTGCAGAAACGTTTGCTCAGGTTTGAAGCTAAGAACCAATAAAGGAGAAGATGGCAGAATATAAAAAACACAGAGAGTTTTTTATGGATGTTCGGAGCAAAACTGTCATACGTCACCCCTTCTTCCACCACCGGAACGATTCATTATACTTTTATTAGAATCAAATACAATTGTAAAAGCTAGCTCACTGTTGAACAGAACAAACTCTGTTCAACTTACAGTATATTGAATAATATCACTTACCTAGATAATACTTTGATTCTCTCTCTCTCTCTTGAGGTACAAAAATAGTAAGCAAGAAAGCAATTCGTAAAAGCAAGTATGGCTTGTTCGTTAGTTGTACCTTTTGTGTGTTCATCCGTTGTCCTTGAGGATCTTTAAATAGAGAATAAGTACCAATGGTCGAATCTTCTGGAATGACATGTGGCAAGCACCCATTGGAAAGCCTCCATAGTACACAGGTACAACAGACTCTATGCATAAAGATCGTGGTCGTACCAATCTGGTAGTGCGCCAAATATTCTTCTAGAATTGTCCTGTAATAAACAAGAAGTGGGAAGAATATTTGCTTATGTGGCATTAATTCATTGGATGTATCTGGCTGTCGTACTGATCTGCACGGATTAGTGGAGCAAGAGTAGCGTACAGCTAGTTGATCGTGGGTAGATGGATGCTAACTACAAGCAACGGCTGAAGCAAGGCATTAGACGTGCTCCAATTAGATGACAAGTCTAATGAAGTTAGACTCCCCGGTCTACTAGTAGGATCCATTAGACCACCAAGTCTAATGGATTTAGACGACACGGCTAACTACGTATCTGTTAGACTGCACGTCTAACTACGTATCTGTTAGACTACACGTCTAACTACGTATCTGTTAGACTGCACGTCTAACTACGTATCTGTTAGACTGCACGTCTAACTACGTATCTGTTAGACTGCATGTCTAACTACGTTTGTTAGACTGCACGTCTAACTACGTATTTATTAAACTGTTTGTCAAACTACGTATCTGTTTGACTACAGGTCTAACTACGTCTATCAGACTACCCGTCTAAATACGCATCTGTTAGACTGTACGTCTAACTACGTATCTATTAAACTGCATGTCTAACTACGTATCTCTTAGATTGCATGTCTAACTACGTATCTGTTAGACTGCACGTCTAACTACGTCTGTTAGATTGTACGTATAACTACGTATCTATTAGACTACACGTCTAACTACTGTTAGACTACACGCCTAACTACGTAATTGTTAAACTGCATGTCTAACTATATATCTCTTAAACTGCACGTCTAACTACGCATCTGTTAGACTGTACGTCTAACTACGTATCTGTTAGACTACACGTTTAACTACGTATCTGTTAAACTGCATGTCTAACTACTTATCTGTTAGACTGCACGTCTAACTATGTCTATTAGACTACACGTCTAACTACGTATCTGTTAGACTGCACGTCTAATTACGTATCTGTTAGACTGCATGTTTAACTACGTATCTGTTAGACTGCACGTCTAACTACGTCTGTTAGACTGCACGTCTAACTACGTCTGTTAGACTGCACATCTAACTACGCATATGCTAGACTACACGTCTAACTACATATCTATTAGACTTCTCGTCTAACTACGCATCCGTTAAATGTACACGTCTAACTGCGCATCCGTTAGATATACACGTCTAACTACGTATCTGTTAGACTGCACATCTAACTACGTATTTGTTAGACTGCACGTCTAACTACGTATCTATTCGACTACACGTCTAACTATGTATCTGTTAGACTGCACGTCTAACTACGTATGTTAGACTTCACGTCTAACTACGTTGCGTCTAATAGCTAGTAAGTCTAACGAACCTCATTCAGACCAAGTTTAACTTAGCACGTTTTGATGCACCTGTACAAAAACAGTTAGACGACTTAGTTTCCTTCTTATTTAAGTTTCATACAAACTCATCATCAAAATTCCTTTAGTCAAAATAATTTGACCCAACAATTTCCCCTTTTTGTTGATGATATTAAATATTTTAGATAAAGGATTAGATAAACACCTATCAAATTAAAGAACGAATGAAACTTGTTCGCAAACTACAGAAATAGGTTCCAAAGAACAATATTCCAAAAACTAAGTTCAAAAGAGTTAAAAAACCAAGTTCACAAACCAACAGAATGAAGTTTAGAAGAGGAGAGATTATTGATCTTCCCTTTTCACGATTGGGTAGTTGAATCCTTCACCGCTGAATCCTTCACCGTTGAGAAGGTTTCTAAAAGGAGGGAGAGAACGGTCACCACGACCACTTCCACCACTTCCACCTCCATGATCACCGCTACGACCTCCACCTCTTTTGGTTGTCCTACAGCTTCCATCATCATCGGTTTGTTTTCTCTTCAATCTGGTGCCGGTTGAAACACAACCTCTACTGCTACTACCTCCTCTAAGATTTCAACCGCTTCTAGAACTTCCACCGCCTTTAGAACTTCTTTCCCCCTTTTTAACATTATCATCGCCATGAGAAATGAGGTTCTTCTCTTTATTAGCAGCTGCTTCAGCATCTTCAACAACCTAAATTTGTCTTGTGAATGAATCAACTTGTTCCAATCGTTCCACATCAGCTCTACTCATATGACCCCATATCTCAAACATTTGACTTTGAAGCAAGTTCACTCCATTCATGACTTTTTGATGGAGTTCAATGGTGTTTTTCCTTTCGCAGTCATACAAATCGGTCTGCTATTTGAAGAAATTCTTTTCGAATTTGGCATATGTTTTGTTGAGGACGTTGATCTCATACGTGTTCCTCTTCATGGTTTGCTCAATTTCATTATGAGTTCTAACGAGAGAGGCAAACTCATTCTTTTAGATATCTAATTCTTTATAATCTTCACCATGTTGGATTGAAAATCCGCAACAGTCTTCTGAAAAGTGCTCATCATTTCTGTCACAGACTTCAGAAGCTTTGCACCACTAGCGGATTTTCCTTCATTTAATGAAACTTCTTGAGAATCTGCTGGAGTTGTCCGAATGAGACTGATATGAGTGTGAACCTGTAGGGACTGCTCTAGTTCATCCTTCTCTGAATCAATTTTAGACTTTTTCTTTTCTTCATCACCCAGAATATCTTCACATTTCTGAATGATGAGAAAGGTCAACAACATTATCGTGAATGTTCGCAGCCGTAATCAACAGAGTTGGTCGAGGAGAGTCTTTAGAACTTTCGGAGGACGTATCATTGTTATCTGGTTCCCCTCAGATGAAGAACTCTTATCAGATTCCTTGTCTTTTCAAGGTTCCCCCTCAGACCGTGCTTCGATGGGCTAATTGGCTTCAACCTCCTTCTTTGAAGATGCTTCTGATTCAAGAATAGGGGATTCCAGAACTTCTTCTTCTTGGGTGACAAGAGGTTGAATAGGTTCCATATCGATTTCTTATTCTTCAATTATAGGATCGGGTTGAACTGGTTCCATAATCTGTTCAACTCTGGGTTGAACCATTAGACGTTTTTCTTCAACAAAAAGGCTACCCAGTTCAATGAGAAGAGTAGTGACTTGCTCATCTTCCGGAAGAACAAATTACAATCATCGGAGAGTTGCATCGGATCATCTTCATCTGAAGAATTTCCGAAAGGAGTTACCCCGGAGTAGTCTACTTCATGCACGTACCTAAGAACGATAGATATGTAATCCTGCATGATTTCATCAAGTCTTTTTAGAGCCTTCTCCTCTTCATCAGCATTCCTTTCCAAAGTATTGATGTTGGCTTTTCTGTCTTGGAGGATCGGAAAGAGAGCCCGACCTCTCAGATTGGCTTCAACCAGCTCTTTTCTCTTTAGAGCTTTAAAGACTTCCGAAGTTTTAGCCCATTTCAGGACTCTCTTTTCAGTGTTGACCAGCTTCAATCATTGACCGCTTATATCTTTTCTCTTGATGACCTCATCGTACCTAATGGACATTCTGTTTAAGACCCAAGTATCGAAGATCTTGATCTTTTCAGCAGCCTTTACTTTGGCTTGATCCATCATTAGGTTAACTGTACACGTTGCTTCTGAGACCTCCTCATTCGAATAGGTTGAAATTTCCTTGCATTTTCCAATAACCTCAACATGTTTTGGAGTAGGCCTTGGTTCCCTAATAGTTATTCCAGTAGCCTTTATGGTGGCTCTCATTACCTCGTGAGCAGAAAGAGGTCTTGCAAAGAGCCTAGGCGTGGTTTCAGACTAGACAATCTTTCCTATCACTACAGACACAACTTGGACTTCTTTGGGAATAGGGGGCTCTTCAACGGTTAAGGAAAGAGCTTTTTCAATATCAACAGCGGTAAGGGTAGGAACGACACCCTACTTTGTTTCGATAACACCTGTAGCTTCACTAGCTACTAAATCGAGTTGACGGACATGAGACGGAATCCTGTCAATATTTTCAATATTTGGACCAACTGGCTCAACAGTTGGCCCGACAGCAAGTTCCACTATTGGAACAGAAATAGACAAATCTTATTCCAACACAGGAACATTAAACTTAGGCACTTTGGCCTTAGATTGAGTAGGGGTTACCTTGGACAAGACTTTCAAAGACGTAGGGCCTTGGGCGCCTTTGATTTTTATCCTCTTGAAACAGAGGACTTTGCTGATTTTCTCAACTGGCTCGCGGCAGGAGACAGGGGAGACATCGGAATAGCAGCAAGTGCGGAGGGACCTTGCTTAACTCTAGAATCAACTATTCCAGAATCCTTCTTCGAAGAACTTTTCTGACTAGTAGAACTAGCCTCTAATTCATTCACGGTTCTTGTTCTTTTGGCTCCTGTCGACAAAATAGAAGTCGCCGGTTGTTTGGAACGAGTGACGGATCTTCCACCCGTCTGTTGGCTTGACGCGCCAGATAAGGACTCCTTGGAGTTATTCATTCGAACAAGAGTGTTGGCAACAATGAAGACGTTGAACACCCAGCAAGAATTGATCGGCTTAGAATCCCCCATAGGAACCCCTAAAAGTTCCTGCAATCGGCTAAGTTGAGCAGCAAAGCTCACACTTTCTTTATTCTTAGGATCAATCGTCGCACACAAGTTCAGGAACATCGTTGAAGCCCAGTTGACTTGAATACCTTTGGAAATGACCGTCATATAGTAAACACGGTCTTGATTATAAAGATGAAACGATCCCGCCCTCCCTTAAAGAGCTTTAGCAACAACATCATTCAACATGATAAACTGGGGTTTAAGAACATTCTTACTCCCGTTTAGTCTGATTTCTAAACCGTCGGCTGAGAAAACAGTCTTCATTTCCGCCGTAATTTCTAATGGGAGATTTAGGTTGAACGTATGGCCCTCCTATGGATGTTCGAAGAACTCTGCATAGGACGCTTCGTTGAAGGAAATAACTGTATTATTTACCGTTGCATTGATAGAATTTCCAACCATAGTTGTCGATTTAATGAACTCCTGAACTTCCTTCTCGTAGAATATGAATGTCCCGCCGAGATACTTCCCGAGACCAGAGTATTCCAGAGATCTGAACATGTCGACCACTTCCTGTTGATCGAATGTATATACAGAAGGAAAATCCACCTGCAAAGTATAGTGTCCAAGGTTGATTCTCTTGTTGCCCATTTCGAAAGAAGACGAACAGACACAAGATGAACAAGGGTTTTTAGAGAGAAGATCGAAGAAATTTAGGGTTCTTGATAGATTTGAGAGAGAAAAAATTTCCGATCTCATGCACAATGTCCTTATATAGATATCCAAGAGTCGCATGGCTCAACCGTCACTTTTCCTAGGGGTAGGACCCATTAATTAATATTAGACGTCCTTTCCAAAGAGTCGTAATTTATTTTGGGGGTATATTAGTCATTTTCTCTTAACTTGAAAGACAATTGTCTTCATGTTATTCGGAGATGACTATTTTTATGTTTGAGCGGGAAAATAAGATGACACGGCTTATGGGACAGCTGTCCTTGATCAGTCTAATACACACGTAGTTAGACGTTTTTCTTACTTCTTCAATCTATGATATCTAAATGTCTATTAGACGCATGGGTCTATTAGACACATGGGTCTATTAGACGCAGGCGTCTAATCACGTGTCTTATAAACGTCTAACGTCTATTAGACGTCAGCGTCTAACCGCGCAGGTTAAAAACCAAGACACATAGACTTAAATGCATAGAGTGTAAGTAAAAATACGTCTAAGTACATGCTTTTTCTTTTAGATGACCTCGTCTAATAGACCGATTAAAGTATTTTATCTGCATGTATCTTTATTTTCATAATAAATTTTCTCTCTCATTTTGTGTATGTACAAAATGATTAATTAAATGTTTTGAGGTACTTAAGACCAAAATATTTTTAAAACATAAAAACACTTAGTCCTTAGGAATGGCAAAGGCCATTGTTGATCTCCTAAAATGTATACTCAGAAGAGTATGCTCCATGCTTCCTTCCTGCAGCTTTCCTGTATCACCTCAGTTTCCTGAGTTTCTTCTTATTCTCTTGCCATGAATCAAGCAACCTCGTCTTCATCACTGTCGCTAGATGAGAAGTATGAGTCATTATAGTTTCGTATGTTCTTCCCGTCCCCTGCCATAAGAACCTTCAGCTCCTTTTCTTCGTCCTTCTTCTCATCACGCTTCGGCTTCCAACATTCCGACTGGTAATGACCTAGAATTCCACAATTAAAATACTTAATATTAGCTTTGTATTTCTTATTATCATTAGAATTTGAAGAGATTGAGTTAGAGTTTCTCTTCTTCATGAAGTCGCCAAACTTTTTCACGAAGAGAGACATAGCATCGTTGTTGAGTGGGCAGCTGTCTTCACATCAGGAGCAGCAGGAGACTTTTTAGTAGTCACCAACGCTTTGTCAATGATAACGGATGTGGATTGATCTTCTTCAATCCTTGAGTTCAACTCGAACTCATAGGCCTTGAGAACAGAAAACAGATCAAAGAGTGAGATCTTGTTGAGGTCTTTGGATTCCCTCATAGCCATCGTCTTTATATCTCATTCCCTTGGAAGAGCATGCATGACCTTGATAGCAATCTCCCTCTTGCTATAGGTCTTGCCGAGAATAGAGATTGGAGATGATTTTGCTGAACCTTGTGTCAAACTTAGTCATTGTTTCTCCAAGACGCATCTTGAACTGTTTGGCAACCATGATCTTGTTCTCCTTTGTTTACTCATTTCCCTCACACAGTTGGGTAAGTCTGTCCTAGATCTCCTTGGCAGTATCACACTCGATGATATAGTTGAACATACTGTCATCAAGAGATCTGTACAGAACGTCTAATGCCATGTTTTTGAGGTTATTTTTCCTCTTGTCTTCACTGGTCCATTCGGATTTCTCCTTATCAATTTTGATAGGACCATCTGTGATAATACTCCACATGTCGTCATGAAGAGAAGAAAGTTGAGCACGAACTCTCTTCTTCCACACGATATAGTTTTCTCTTGAGAATGTGGGGATTGCGGTAGCGCTGACATCTTTGGTTATGGTCGACATTCAAAGTGATAACTTGAGAATATAAATAGGGCTCTGATACCAATTCAAAGGATCGGTGGCACTAATAGAGACAGGGGTCTAACTATTGATGACAACTTTGTGCAAAACGATTTGATAGAAATCCTGTTAGGGATTTGTATCATTTTCTATTCTTCACAAACCCTTGCAAACTTTTGAATGATTCAAGTGCGGAAACGTTTTCTCAAGTTTGAAGCTAATAACCAATGAAGGAGAAGATGACAGAATGTAAATGACACACATACTTGTATATAGATGTTCGTAACAAAACTCTCCTACGTCACCCCTTCTTCCAACCACCGGAAGGATTCACTATAATTTTCTTATAATCAAATACAATTGCAAAGCTAGCTTATTGTTGATCAGAACAGACTCTGTTAAACTTACAATATATTTAAGAATAACACTCAGCTAGACAATACTTTGATTATATATCTCTCTTGATGTACAAAAATAGTAAGTAAGAAAGCAATTTGTAAGAGCAAGTATGGCTTGTTCGTTAGTTGTATCTTATGTGTGTTCGTCCGTTGTCCTAGAGGATCTTTAAATAGAGAACATGTACCAACGGTCGAATCTTTTGGAATGACATGTGGCAAGCACCCATTGGAAAGCCTCCATAGTACACAGGTACAGTAGACTCTGTTCATAAAGATCGTGGCCATACCAATCTGGTAGTGCGCTAAATATTCTTCTAGAATTGTCCTGCAATAAATAAGTAGTGGGAAGAATATTTGTTTACGTGACATTAGTTCATTGGATGTATTTGGCTGTCATACAGATCTGCACGGATTAGTGGAGCAGGAGTAGCGTACAGGTAGTTGATCGTGGGTAGATGGATGCTAACTTCAATCAACTGATGAAGCGAGGCATTAGATATGCTCCAATTAGAATGACAAGTCTAATGAAGTTAGACGCTCCTGTCTAATAGCAGGATCTATTAGACCACCAAGTCTAATAGAGTTAGACGACACGTCTAACTACGTGTACCTTCAAATTAATCTGAAGGAGTTAGACTGCACGTCTAACAACGTATATGTTAGACTACACGTCTAACTACGTATCTATTAGATTGCACCTCTAACTACGTCTGTTAGACTGCACGTCTAACTACATATCTGTTAGACTGCTCCTCTAACTACGTATCTATTAAACTGCACATCTAACTACGTCTATTAGATTGCACGTCTAACTACATCTATTAGACTGCACGACTAACTACAAATCTGTTAGACTGTACGTCTAACTACGTATCTATTAGACTGCACGTCTAACTGCGTATATGTTAGACTGCACGTCTAACTACGTATCTATTAGATTGCACCTCTAACTACGTCTGTTAGACTACACGTCTAACTACGTATCTGTTAGACTGCGCCTCTAACTACGTATCTATTAAACTGCACATCTAACTACGTCTATTAGATTGCACGTCTAACTACATCTATTAGACTGCACGACTAACTACAAATCTGTTAGACTGTACGTCTAACTACGTATCTATTAGACTGCACGTCTAACTGCGTATATGTTAGACTGCACGTCTAACTACGTATCTATTAAACTGCATGTCTAACTACGTCTGTTGGACTACACGTCTAACTACGTATCTGTTAGACTACACGTCTAACTACGTCTGTTAGACTGCACGTCTAACTACGCATCTATTAGACTACACGTCTAACTACGTATCTATTAGAATGCACGTCTAACTACGCATCTGTTAGACTGCATGTCTAACTACGTATTTGTTAGACTACACGTCTAACTACGTATCTGTTAGACTGCACTTCTAACTACGTCTGTTAGACTTTACGTCTAACTACGTTGCGTCTAATAGCCAGTAAGTCTAATAAACCTCATTTAGACTAAGCCTAACTTAGCACGTTTTGATGCACCTGCACAAAAACAGTTAGACGACTTAGTTTCCTTCTTATTTAAGTTTCATACAAACTCATCATCAAAATTTCGTTAGTCAAAATGATTTGACCCTTAGTCAAAATAATTTGACCAAATAGCATGAAGCTGGAAAAGAAGAGTAGACCAAAAGAAACTGCACAGATTTGGTTCAAGCACTAGAACATTTCCCACATGTACAATGCTGAAGCGATTAGTCACTTTGCATGTACAATTGGGAAACCATTATATATGGACCAATAACTGAAGAAGGAGAGCATTTGTATTTCTCTAGCATCAAGCATCAAGCATCAAGCATTGAGCATTGAGCATTGAGCATTGAGCATTGAGAATTGAGCATTGAGTATTAAGCATTAGGCATCAAGCATCAAGCATCAATCATCAAGAATCAAGCATCAAGCATCAAGCAACAAGATTCAAGCATCAAACATCAAGCATCAAGCATCAAGCATCAAGCATCAAGCATCAAGCATCAAGCATTAAGCATCAAGCATCAAGCATCAAGCATCAAGCATCAAGCATCAAGCATCAAGCATCAAGCATCAAGCATCAAGCATCAAGCATCAAGCATCAAGCATCAAGCATCAAGCATCAAGCATCAAGCATCAAGCATCAAGCATCAAGCATCAAGCATCAAGCATCAAGCATCAAGCATTGAGCATTGAGCATTGAGCATTGAGCATTAAGCATTAAGCATTAGGCATCAAGCATCAAGCATCAAGCATCAAGCATCAAGCATCAAGCATCAAGCATCAAGCATCAAGCATCAAGCAACAAGATTCAAGCATCAAGCATCAAGCATCAAGCATCAAGAATCAAGCATCAAGCATCAAGCATCAAGAATCAAGCATCAAGCATCAAGCAACAAGATTAAAGCATCAAGCATCAAGCATCAAGCATCAAGCATCAAGCATCAAGCATCAAGCATCAAGCATCAAGCATCAAGCATCAAACATCAAGCATCAAGCATCAAGCATCAAGCATCAAGCATCAAGCATCAAGCATCAAGCATCAAGCATATGGCATCAAGCATCAAGCATCAAGCATCAAGCATCAAGCATCAAGCATCAAGCATCAAGCATATGGCATCAAGCATCAAGCAACAAGCATCAAGCATCAAGCATCAAGCATCAAGCATTGAGCATTGAGCATTCAGCATTGAGCATTGAGCATTGAGCATTGAGCATTGAGCATTGAGCATTGAGCATTGAGCATTGAGCATTGAGCATTGAGCATTGAGCATTGAGCATTGAGCATTGAGCATTGAGCATTGAGCATTGAGCATTGAGCATTGAGCATTGAGAATTGAGCATTGAGCATTGAGCATTGAGCATTAGGCATCAAGCATCAAGCATCAAGCATCAAGCATCAAGCATCAAGCATCAAGCATCAAGCATCAAGCATCAAGCATCAAGCATCAAGCATCAAGCATCAAGCATCAAGCATCAAGCATCAAGCATCAAGAATCAAGAATCAATCATCAAGCATCAAGCAACAAGATTCAAGCATCAAGCATCAAGCATCAAGCATCAAGCATCAAGCATCAAGCATCAAGCATCAAGCATCAAGCATCAAGCATCAAGCATCAAGCATCAAGAATCAAGCATCAAGCATCAAGCAACAAGATTCAAGCATCAAGCATCAAGAATCAAGCATCAAGCATCAAGCATCAAGCATCAAGCATCAAACATCAAACATCAAGCATCAAGCATCAAGCATCAAGCATCAAGCATCAAGCATCAAGCATCAATGCACAATGTAATGGGGATCTCTTATGAATGGAAACCAAAAAGGTGTGCTTTATGTAATACTTTTATGTACAATAAATTTGATAAATCTAAAAAAGAAGAGTAGAAAAGTCATGAAATATAAAAGAAAAAGAAGGAAATAGAGTAGGCTAAACTCAAAGATCAAACATTTATAGATGAAAACAAGAAGGATTCTGAGAAAAAGGAAACAACGAAAGAAAGAAAATAAAGGGAATCAAGGTGAGGAGGAAAATAAAATTTTCTATAATGTAAAAGATTATGATGAAAATGGAAGATTAACCTCAAGTTGTTGTTGAAGAAACTCAATATGAAAACACCCAGAATTTCAAAGGTAAAACAGAGAATTCTAAAGCTAATAAAGAAGATTTCAAAACCGATGTGGAGTCTGAAGCTGAAGCTGAAGATAAGGAAGACAATAATACATAAATTCAAGTTGAAGATAACAAAGGTAAAATCCTTAAATTTTCAGAAACAAATTTTTCTATCAAATCAGAACGGGCTCGTACAAAGAGAGAATTCTAAATAAGAAACAACAATACTCATCATCCTCTTCAATACAATCTATTTTTATCGTTAGAGGAAGAGGAAGGAAAGGGGAAGAATGTCTCTTAATGAAGATAAATGACATGCGAAAATCCTAGGTTGGGATGGTTAGAGCTGAATATAGTTTTTTCTATTTGTAATCTCTGTTTTTTTAGAATATATGAATGCTACTAATAAGTTTTTTTAGGGTCTTTTAATTGTCATCCTTAAGAATAGCTAGGGTTTGTCTAACTTTTATTTTTGACCCTCCCACTTTTTGATTTTAATTAAATTGTTTTAACCGTTTTCTAAAAAATAAAATATATGAATACTAAAAATCAAATACACATATTCTAGGTAATTTATTTGTTTGGTATTGTAGACATAGAAATTTGACATACCTCAAAGTTATAATAAATATTATTATTTTAAAATAATATTTGAATTTTTATATTCAAAATTACTTAAGAATGATTAAGGATCAAATTAGGGTTAATTATTGTGATAATTAGACCCTAATTAAAAAATTATTTAAAAATTCAAAAATAAATGAGTTTAAAATATTGTATTTATTTTAACCAAATTAAACCCAAGAAGGGATTAAAATTATTTAATTAGGATTTAAACATAAATTATGTCTAATTTATGGCTTAACACAATTAAATAAATACCCCAAAATTCCCAAAAATACCAAAATAAAATAAAAATATGAACATACTTTTTATTATGTTTCTAGAAATATTTTTGGTGAAATTTTTGGTGAAGAAAAACACAAAAAGGGATTAAAAATCAATTTCAAATAACCATTTTATTAAAAATAAAATTGATTATCTGGTGTATCAAGAATTATGTTTAAATTTTGCAGCATCATACGTGGCCATTGGATGAGCGCCATGCATCATCCAACACCCAGGAGCGCACCACACAACACACTTTAACGGAGCTAACGCAGGCCTGCTCACACCGGATCAACTAATGGGACATGTTAACCCCGTTAGCCTAATCACTGAGGGACTGGATAGAATGCCTAACGGCACCATGAAACGATGTCGTTTTGGATCATCTTCTTTGCTAGACGGAGCGCTTGTCGGAATTGAGACTAGACGGTGCGTTTCTTATAAAAGGGACAACTTAAACTATAGACGAATTTATCCCTCCATTTTTCGGTCACGTCTTCGTCTTAACTCAACCTAGAAGTCTTATCATATCCCCTAGCTAGCCTACACGAAGTGGATAAGAACTAGGGATAAGATTGGAGATCATTAAATCCGACTTGAATTGAGCTTCTTCAACCGACCTAGGCGAATATAAATAGTCTCTAAGTCTTTCTTTACAAAAGCATCAAACAATTACAACATATTACATCACGAATCAAAGAAATCAAAATCTGGCCAAGAACTATTTTTTTGAAAACTTTCTACGATGATCATATCTTTAATCCAGGCTTTTGGGAAGCTTCCAACACATCTAAGGAATGTTCTCCAGTTGTTGGTATGAATCCATAACTTTTATATATCGATATATAATTGAAAGTTTGAATATTTTTCAAATTTTTCTAATTTGACAGGTTTGATCTATTCAAGGGCTTGTTCATGTGATTTATTTGTATAGAATCAATCTCTATATAATGTATGAACCTTATGTTGAAAAAAATCGGATCAAATCAACCTGAATCAATAATTTTGAAAAATTAACCTTAAAACTAGATTTTGTAAATTTTCGTGTTCTTGAGTTTAATCTAGAGTTTTTATTAAAATAGTTGTTAAACATATTTGTAAACATGTTGAGATGAATTCTAAATGACTATAACATTGTTTTGATTACATTTGATCAAACTATATTTTTGAAATTTTTTGGATTTTGATTCAATCTTCAAAAACTATTTTAATATTTGAATGATGTTCTTGTTTTGGTTGTGTTCAACTATATTCATCATTTCAAAGTCATTGGAACAAAAATCATACATTAAAATTGCTTAATTTAAAAGATCCCGAAATTTGACATACAAATGAATTTTGAAATTGATCTTTGTTAAGATCCAATAATCGCAATTTATGTTAAGGCTTTTGTTCTTCATGATCATATCACTAACTGCAACTTATAGATCATTATTCCATGATCTAAATTAAAAGTTATAGCACCTGCAACTTTTACCAAAACAAAAATACCTCGATCCTCTTGATCCCAAGCAAAGGACCAAAGTTCTTAGCCTAGGACCGAGAGTAGGGACTGAGGATCTTAGTCCAGGACCAAGGATCCCGACTTAGAAAATTGAGTCCAGGTCCGAGACCAAATACTGATGTTCTTGAGTAGAGACCGAAGATTTCAACCGAGAAATCTTAGCCTAGGACCGAAATCAAGAACCGATTTTTTAAGACCGAGTCATCCCCTTAATTAATTTTATTATTAATTGATCTAAGCACTTTTATAAAGGGTAAATATATGCCTTCTATAATTTTAATGATTAGTTAAAAATAAATATTTATATTGTAAAAATTTATATCTGATTTATCTTTAAAAAATAGTGATATAATTTATTAATTTATTATAAGGATTTATATAAAATATGTAATCTTTTTTGTATTATAAGAATCTATATAAAATATGTAATCTTTTTGTATTATAAGAATCTATATAAAATATATATTTTGAAAGAGATTATAAGAATTTATTTTGTAACATTAATTACTATAAATATTTCATATTATAAATATTTCATTTTGACAATTATTTTTCAAATTCTTATTATTTTAAATTAGTACTCTCTAGTTCTTTGGATCAATCTTTTAAGTTCTCATATCAAACAACATGCCTAAATTGCTCTTCAATCTTGTCTTGGTGTTAGCTCTTCTTTTTTTAAGTAAGTTTAATAATTTTATATATGATTATGTTAAGTTGCGATGCAATGATAGAATTAATAATACAAATATTAATGATTATTTATTTTTACAGAGAACGGTGAAGGAAAGACATGTTTAGTGTATAACAAGAGTGCTACTTTTAAAGGCATCTGTTTGGATAACGACAAATGTAGAAATCACTGTTTAACCGAATATACTTACAATAGAGATGGGTTTTGTAATGGTCTTCTATTCCAATGCATATGTGTGAAACTATGTGGCCTCACAGTTGCACCAACTATGGATGTAAAGAAAAAAAATATATAAATGAAATAAATCTTTCATGTTTACTTAGGTGTGACATCTAATTGTTATTTTGATTTTTATTAGCATATAAGCCACTCAACCATTGACAATCACATATTATTAATCATATTACATCATCAATGATAAAATTCTCATCCCTTCATAAACAAATTAAAAACTATAAAAATTATATACTCGATTAAACAAAAGTATTGAAAAATTATGGAAACATATTTTAAAAAGTAATATGACAAATATCTATCTATCATTAGACGAGAATTAATTCTAAAATTGTCATATATATATATATATATATATATATATATATTTCATTTATCGGGTCGAGAGATGTGATTAATTTAAATAAATATGTGAGAGTAATGAATATTTGAGTTAAGTCATGGGTTGACCGTCATAAACTTGGAGCGGTACTATAAGCACTAAAATTTTACCTACCCAATTTTAAAATTTTAAAATAATTATTTTTAATAAGTAAATTCAAGATAAATAAAATTAAGTATAAATCATGATTAAATAATTAATGGAATAATTATTTTATTAATTAAATCACAATTACTCTATACTAACGCCAAGAAAAAAAATAAAATAAAATAATTTGAGATAAATGTTGTATTAATTTTATCTCAAAATAATTTGTAAAAGAAATCAAAATAAATAATTCGAGATAAATCACAATTAAGAAAAAAATTATTTCTAAACATTTTTTTTTTAAGTTACTTACCTTGCTTAATAAATTATATATATATATATATATATATATATATATATATATATATATATATATATATATATATATATATATATATATATATATATATATATATATATATATATATATATATATATATATATATATATATATATATAAGAATCTATTATCTTGTTATATAAAAAAAAAATATAACAAGATAATAGATTCATCTTAAACAATATATATATATATAATATATATATATATATATATATATATATATATTTATATATATTTTTAAGATGCAAAATATTTTGTTATATTTGTTTTTCTAAAATATATTTTTGCATCATATTATATATTAATAATTTCTTAATATAAAAAGTATCATAAACATATATATAAATATTTTTACAAAATATTATTCAATACTGACAATTCGTACATGTATAATACTAGTTTTAGTTAAGAATAATGTGTTATACTACAATTGTAAAAAAAATCAAATAGTTTATGAGAATTAAAGAATAATTTATATGAAATTATACTTTGTCTTATATGAATGTATTAAAGAGAGATTAACCTACTTATTTAAAATAAATGTATTCTTTTATATATTAAGTACACATGATTTATGATTTAGCTTTAAATTTATACTTAATATATTATTTTGAGCATTAAACTATAAAATTTAAAATTTATATGTCATTAAAATAAAGATATTATTTTATATAAAATACACAAATAAATTTATAATTAATCTACTAATTTGAGTACTAAACTATAAAAATAAAAACTTATTTAACATATAGACAATACTAACTGACGATAGATCAATCTTTATAAAATTCAAAATAATTCAGTATGCTTTTTAAAATCGACTAATTTTTAAAAAGAAAATATTTTACTTAAATTATCGAAAATCCATTACCTACCTATCAAATCTTGAAAACAAAGATGAGGAACTGAAATGGTATGTTTTACTCGAGTTTGTTTTGAAATAGTTTGTCGAATTGTTTTAGTAAATCTCTTAGTTTAATTTCCTCTTGAATCTCGTAAAATGATTAATCAACGATATGTTTTCAACTTAAAGTCAATTATCTAATTCCATCAAACATTAAAAGCAATCGATCAACCTCTAACTAAACAAAGAACGATATTAATATCGATAACAATGATCAATTAATGAATTCAACGAACTAAATAATCAAGAGAGAATGAACTGCACAATTAAAAAATTCAATTTACATGGTATGAAATCACATACAAGGAGATAGAACAACTTATGAACGGTTCAAAATAAGTTCCTAAGGCTAAGAGAGTAATGGCATTGTTTCATAAGGTTAAACAATGAACTCCAACGAGTTTTGGTTAGTAATAATGAATTTCGCTTGAGTGTGATTTAAGAGTTTTTTTTATATTCATACATAATACAATAAAACTATATTAATACTAAAAATCAAATAAACATGTTCTAGATAATCTATTTGTTTGGTATATATTTTATTTATTAATTTTGGCCAATATTCAAGAAATCAATTAATCTAAAAATCCATTAAAGAGTGTTGTTTTCGAATTACTAGAATTATTTAAATCCTGATTCAATAAACTATTTGTATGAAATTCATATTGGTTCGGGATTGTTAAAAAGTTGAACATTCATATGCAAAAATCGAGTGTCTACACCTTCAATATCTATTTTTTTAATTTTTAAAATATATTTAAATGATATAAAATAAAATTACGGTAATAAATCAAATGGTAAGAATCGGTATCTAAGATATCAAATATCACATATTCGATTCTTATTTATATTGTCTTAGGTTCCAAGCTTCTTAAAGTAAATATATATATATATAAATATATATATATATATATAAATATATATATATATATATATATATATATATATATATATATATATATATATATATATATATATATATAACTCATTAAGTTAGTTTAAGTGAAAAAATAAATTTTAAGAGATCAAATGCCACATATTCGATTCTCACTTAGAACACAAAGTTGAAGTGAGTGTCATGGTTGTGGGGCTAGGTTAGTATCCTATATTAACAAATTAAATTATAAAAAATATTATCAAAATAATTTAGGTTATGATTTTTATAATTTAAAGCATGAATACGTTAATAAAATATAACATGAAACAAGTTTAGTGATTTATATGAAAGTAAATTTTAATTTTTCTTTTTTTTCAATTATTAATTGATCTAAACTATTTTATGAATGGTAAATATATGCCTTTATAACTTTTAATGGTTATTTAAAAATAAATATTCAGTTTGTAAAAATCTACATAAGAATTACCTTTAAAAAATATTGATATAATTTATTTTTATCAATATTAAATAATTATTTTAGAATTTTTTTTTATTATAAGAATCTATATAAAATATATATTTTAAAAGAGATTGATAAAAAAAAAAATTAACATTAATTACTCTAGTTTTTTTATATTATAAATATTTCATTTTAAAAATTATATTTTAAATTCTTAGTCTTTTAAATTACTTTAAAAAGATTAAGTTAAATAAAGAAAATGGAAAAATTAATTAAAAGAAAAATAAGAAAATGTTTTAATTGACTAATTTTGATGATGAATTCTTAAGTGAATAAAACTATGTCGTGCAAATGTCTATGTGCAGGTACAGCTCAAGAAGCGCGAGCAAACGTCTCTCTTCAACAGACGTCTCACTTCATCAGACGCCTTGGTCTAAAGAAGTACGAGTAGACGTCTCACTTCATCAGACGCTTTGGTCTGAAGAAGCGCGAGTAAACGTCTCACTTCATCAGACGCCTTGGTCTGAAGAAGCACGAGCAGACGTCTTGGGTTATCAGACGCCTTAGTCTGAAGAAGCGCGAGCAGACATCTTGCTTCATCAGACGCCTTGGTATGAAAAAGCGTGAATAGACGTCTCACTTTATCAGATACCTTACTTCTGCAGCAGTCTAAAGAAGCGCGAGCACGCTTTTCTTCAGCAACAGTCTGAAGAAGTACGAGCAGATGCCTTGCCTTAGTAGCAGTCTAAAGAAGAGTGAGCAGACACCTTACTTCAATAGCACTCTGAAGAAGCGTCTACTTATCTTCATAGCTCATCAGCATAACGAAAAGTAGTGTTCGTTATCAGTCGTTTTCCAAGTCAGCTTAATACGCCAAAAATGTATAACTGTCACATACTCAATTATTCCACTAGTCCACGTTGTACCTTCCAGTACACCGCGTTCTATTGAATATTCCACAGTACAATTCGGTACGCCACGATCCAACGAATATATTCTTGTGTAAGATCTCGTACCCCTAGCGTACATTTAACGGAATGTTGACACGTATCCAAGAGACAAATTTGACTGTTGCTACACTTTAATATAAAAGGTGATCAGAGTACAACGACGATATCTCTCTTCGACACTCAGTGATCTTTGAATTGTTTAACGCTGTGATTACTCTCTCTCTAAGATTATTTTGTAATTCACTAAACTAAGTTGAAGTATTGTTTACTGTTCTACCAGAGTGTATGTTTAGTATTGTAAGTTGAACATAACGTTGTCTATTCAACTATTCAATAATGAGTGATAGCAAGGAGTTTAGAAACAGAAAGTTGTTAAGTCTTGTGTTCTGACTGAGTTTGTGTAGTCGTTATACGAATCAAAGTCTTCTAGTGAAAATCCTTCTAGAAACAGAAGAATGAGTGACGTAGTAGTTTTATCTCTGAACATTCATAAAACCTTGTGTTATTTCCTTATTGCATCTTACAGTCGTTCATCTACCGCTTCAAATCCAACAAATATTTCCGCACTTGAATCCGTTCAAGAGTTTGCGACGATTTGTGAAGAATAGAAACGGATTTTCATCTTTAACATGATTAAAATCGAATTAAAAGTGATAATTAGAACAACAATATTTAACCCCCTTCTATTGTTTTCACCAATTTTAATAACTCTCTAGTTCTTTGGATCAATTACTTTAAAAGTAGCACTATTGTTATAACATAAATTTGTCTTTTCTTCATTGTTCTCTATTAAAATAAATAATCATGAATATTTGTATTATTAATTCTATCATTGCATTTCAACTTAACATAATTAGAGATAAAATTATTAAATCTACGGAAAAATAAGAAGAGTTAACACCAAGACAATGAGTGAACAGTGAAGGAAAGACATATTTATGTTATAACAATAGTGCTACTTTTAAAGACATGTATTTTAATAACATCATTTGTAGAAATCATTGCTTAGCCGAATATGTTCACAATAGAAACGGTATTGTAATGGTCTTCAGTGCATATGTGTGAGATTATGTGAACCCCTCACAATTGCACCAACAATAGTTATGTAAAGAAAAAATAATTATATATAAAATAATTTTTATGTTTACTTAGTTGTGTTATCTCATTGTTATTTTAATTTTTATTAGCATATAGGTCTACTCAACCATACGTTTAACATTTTTTTTAATAAAGGGAGCTAGCATAACACCGCCACAACTATGACCCCCCGCTTAAACTCAAAGCGCTTCTAGATAGAATTGAATTCGTGACATTTTGGTCTCTTAAGCTGACTCTTACCACTGAGTTACCTTGGTGGGATAACCATACATTATACATTTAACATTATAAGTGAAAATGAGTGTTTTATAATGACAATCAAATTTTATTAATCATATTACTTAATTGACTATAAAAGTATCATCTCTTCAAAAATAAATTAAAAAAATAATAATGATATACACGATCAAATCATATTTAAAAAGTAGCATGAAAAACATATCTCTATCATTAAACGAGGATTAATTCTAGAATTATAAATATATATTTTATATGATGTTTAAACAATATTTTTTCATTTATCGGGTCGAGAAATTTGATTAATTTGGATATATGTTAAAGTAATTGGATATTTGAGTTAGGTTGCGGGTTGACTTCCATAAACTTGGAGCAGTTCTGTAAGAAATAGAATTTTACCTACCCAATTTGCAAATTTTAAAATAATTATATTGAATAAATAAATCGAAGATAAATAAAATCAAGGCCAAATCAAGATTAAATAATTAATTAGAATAATTATTGTATTAATTAAATCTCGATTGATCAAAAAAATGTCAAGAAAAATAATATAAAATAATTTGAGATAAATGGTGTATTCATTTTACACAAATTAATTTTAAGGGGCAAAAATAAATTAAAATAAATAATTTGAGATAAATGTTATATTCCATTTATCCAAAATTCATTATTTATAAAAACCCCAAAAATAAACCCAAAAAATAAATAAAATAGGCAAAATAAATATTATATCTATTAAAAATATTTTGAATATTTTGTAGGTTAAAAATAAAGTCAAAGGGAGTAAATAAAAATTAATTTTAAACAAGCTCCAAGCATAAAAAAGGGCTGTAATATGCTGCAACCAAAATTAAATGAAATTATTTCAACATACCACACAATAATCGGATGAACACATGGATCTCCTCCAAAGCACATCGTCAAAACGCGTTGCCCACTATAATAGAAGGAAAGTGTTTCTGCACAAAAATGGATTAAGTAACACGCGCCTTAACGTCTTTAGTCAAAACGCATGCGGATTTCTCATCGCTGATGGAACGTGGACATAATGCCTAGGTTTTCGCGCTTATACTAGAAATGACATCGTTTTAGACTTTCCTTCAGCACTCAAAAATAGAAGAAATCGGTCCTGACTTGTCTTCTTCCTCGAGACGAACATATAAACTTAATCTGAAATCTTTGATTTCTCAAAGATAAAAATTCGACGTTAGTTCATCAAATGAACTAATTCGAAGACTAAAATAATCACCCTAGCCTGGTGATTATTTCACCTATGATCATAGGAGTAATCATGCCCTATACGAACAACTAGCTGAAGAACAAACAAAATGTCATTAATGGTCTTTTGACGAAATTAGATCCACTTGGTTGATCAACCGACCTTGGGATTCTGTAAATAGCCTTCTACGGTCATGACAAAATTAATGATCCAAATCCCAAGCCCCCAATTCAACTATAACAAAATCTTCCATTGAAATTTTCAAACATTTCTTGAAAATTTAAAAATTTGTGTAAAGCTTTAAAGTTTAGTTATGGATTATAATAAAGCTTTTAAAAGTGTTCAAGAGTTTTCTCCAAATCACTTGTAAAATTCAATACACGTTGTGATTCAACTTGTGAATTCAAATTGAAAATTTTATATTCTAGTTTGGTCATCTTTACATACCGTTCAATTGTTCAATATTTTGATTAGAAAATGATCCTAAGATAATTTCAAAGTTTTTTTGTAGAAGCTAATTTGAATCATTCTATCTAAATCGAATGTACACAAATTTAATTTTGAAAATATTCAAAATCGGGTTATGTTCTTGAGCTATAACTCAAGAAAAGTGACTCTAAAACCTTCTTAACACATTTCTAAAGCTGTTAGGAATACTTCTAGATCAATTTCAAGCAGTACCGATCATGTTTGATCAGTAATCAAAATTTTCATAAAAATGAAAATTTCGTTCATGAATTTGTCAAAATGCATAGCTAATAAGCATGTTTCATTTCTATTTGATCTCAATATATATAATGAAACTATTGGTAATCTCCAAATTATTTTGGTTTAAGGTTTAGGGTTAGGGTTTAAAAATCCTTATTTTGGTTTTAAAATTGTCCAAATCAAATAGAACATCTTCACTGTCGAATGATGCATCGGGATGTTGTTAGAAATATTCCTTAAGGTTATGCGAAGCTCCCCATCTCTTCAAAACGAAGAATGGAGGCTCCAATCGAAATTTTAAAAACCTTCAGGGGTGTTCTTGAGGACAGACCGAGAAATCACCGTCCAACCAATGATCTCTTACGTTTGACTAAGAAACCTCAGTGTCTGGCCGAGGAATCCTGCACACGACCGAGAAACATTGGCACTCGTCCGAGAAATCTTACACGCAACCGAGAAACCTTAACGCCCGACCAAGAAATCCTTTACGTGACTGAGAAACATTGACGCCCAACCGAGAAATCTTACACGCGACCAAGGAATCCTACACACGATTAAGGAATATTGCACGCGACCAAGTAACCTTGGCGCCTGAACGAGAAATCCTGCATGCGACCAAAGATCTCAACCCGACATGATTTTCGACCGAGAATTCATCTGTCCGGCCGAAGAACCAACCCACATGACCAAGGAATTCAACAATGCATTGACTCGGCGCATGTCCTATTGACTTCAGGACAAACCCGCTCTAAACCCACATGCAACCCAGTTCGCGACCCGGTCACCTGCCTATAGACCTGTTTTCTCTAGACTTTTAAATTTTAATGATTTTTTATAATAATTAGAGGCTTTAAACTATTTTTTTAAATCCCAAAAAAAATAGAAAACAAATTCAAAATATTTTAAAATATTTTCACAAAACAATATTTTTATAAAGGCCTGTTTGAAATTATTTTTAAATTCTAATGTCTTAAACTGATATTTTTCAGGTATCATCCTCAATTATTTTCGACATCAATCGCATGCATCAATATTTAAATATTGTTTTACAATTTCAAATGGAAGAAAAACTTATGCATGTCTAGGACTTGAAAAATATTATTTTTTTTGAATTAAGGAGAATTAACATGACATTCGTACAGTCATGTCCCCCGCTTTAACTTAAAGCGCTTTCAGATAAAATTGAACTCGTGACATTTTGATCTCTTAAGACGAATCTTATCACTAGGCTAACTTGGTGGGTTAAAACTTGAAAAAAATAATTGGTTAAATATAACATAATAAAACCAAAATTTCAAACCAAAGCCAATATTTTATGAAGCTCCCCATCTCTTCAAATCGAAGGATGGAGGCTCCAATCGAAATCTAAAAACCTTCGGTGGTGTTCTTGAGAACAGACCGAGAAATCACTGTCCAACCGAGGATTTCCTACGTTTTACAAAGAAACCTCGGTGTCTGACCGAGGAATCCTACACACGACCAAGAAACCTTGGCACCCGACCGAGAAATCCTACACACGACGGAGAAACCTTGGCACCCGACCGAGAAATCCTACACGCGACCGAGAAACCTTAGCGCCCGACCAAGAACTCCTTTACATGACCGAGAAACATTGACGCCCGACCGAGAAATCCTAAACGCGACCAAGGAATCTTGCACACGATTGAGGAATATTGCACGCGACGAAGTAACCTTGGCACCTGACCCGACATGATTTTCGACCGAGAATTCATTTGTCCGGCCGAAGAAGAAACCCACATGACCAAGGAATTCAATAATGCATTGACCCGGCGCATGTCCTATTGACTTTAGGACAAACCCGCATGCAACCTAGTTCGCGACCCGGTCACCTGCCTATAGACGCGTTTTCTCTTAGCTTTTAGATTTTAATTATTTTTTAATAATTAGAGGCTTTAAACTATTTTTTTTAAATCCCAAAAAAAATAGAAAATAAATTAAAAATATTTTTGAATATTTTCACAAAACAATATTTTTGTGAAGGCCTGTTTGAAATTATTTTTAAATTATAATGTCTTAAACTGATATTTTTCAGGTATCTTCCTCAAAAAATTTCGACATCAATCGTATGCATCAATATTTAAATATTGTTTTAAAATTTCAAATGGAAGAAAAACTTATGCATGTCTAGGACTTGAAAAATATTATTTTTTTGAATTAAGGAAAATTAACATGACATTCACAGTCATGCCCCCCATTTTAACTTAAAGCGATTTTAGATAGAATTGAACTCCTGACATTTTGGTCTCTTAAGACGAATTTTATCACTAGGCTACTTTGGTGGGTTAGAACTTGAAAAAATAATTGGTTAAATATAACATAATAAAACCAAATTTTGAAACCAAAGCCAAGATTTTATGAAGCTCCCCATCTCTTCAAATCGAAGGATGGAGGCTCCATTCGAAATCTCAAAAACCTTCAGTGGTGTTCTTGAGGACAGACCGAGAAATCACTGTCCAACCGAGGATTTCCTACATTTGACTAAGAAACCTCAGTGTCTGACCGAGGAATCATGCACACGACCAAAAACCTTGGCACCCGACCGAGAAATCCTACACACGACGGAGAAACCTTAGCGCTCGACAAAGAAATCCTTTACGTGACCGAGAAACATTGTTGCCTGACCGAGAAATCCTACACGAGACCAAGGAATTCTGCACACGACTGAGGAATATTGCACGCGACCAAGTAACCTTGGTGCCTGACTCGACATGATTTTCGACTAAGAATTCATCTCTCCGGCCAAAGAACAAACCCACATGACCAAGGAATTCAATAATGCATTGACTCGTCGCATGTCCTATTGACTTCAGGACAAACCCGCTCTAAACCCGCATGCAACCCAGTTCGCGACCCGGTCACCTGCCTATAGACGTGTTTTCTCTAGGCTTTTAAATTTTAATTGTTTTTTTTAATAATTAGAGGCTTTAAACTATTTTTTTAAAATCCCAAAAAAATAAAAAATAAATTCAAAATATTTTTGAATATTTTCACAAAACAATATTTTTATAAAGGCCTGTCTGAATTTATTTTTAAATTCTAATGTCTTAAACTGATATTTTTTAGGTATCATCCTCAATAATTTTCGACATCAATCGCATGCATCAATATTTAAATATTTTTTACAATTTCAAATGGAAGAAAAACTTATGCATGTCTAGGACTTGAAAAATATTATTTTTTTGAATTAAGGAGAATTAAATTGACATTCACAGGCATGCCTCCCGCTTTAACTTAAAGCGCTTTCAGATAGAATTGAACTCGTGACATTTTGGTCTCTTAAAGTGAATTTTATCACTAGACTACTTTGGTGGGTTAGAACTTGAAAACATAATTGGTTAAATCTAGCATAATAAAACCAAATTTTCAAAACAAAGCCAAGATTTTATGAAGCTCCCCATCTCTTCAAATCGAAGGATGGAGGCTCCAATCGAAATCTCAAAAACCTTCAGTGGTGTTTGTTGGGTCAAATTATTTTGACTAAGTGTTGAAATAATTTAACCACTGATATTTTGATGATGAAATAACTTATGAGTTTTGATACAGGTGTATTGAGACAATATGTTATAAGACGTGGATCTAATGAGGGTCATTAGACCGATTTTGACTTTCATTGCATAGAATTAGACGTACAGTCTAACTCATCGGAGTTAGACGTGTAGTCTAATAGACGTGTAATTAGACGGAAAGTCTAATGAATACACGGAATTAGACGTGAGTCTAATGGAATTAGACGTACAGTCTAACTCATCGGAGTTAGACGTGTAGTCTAATAGATGTAAAGAAGTAGACGCAAGTCTAATGAATACACGGAATTAGACGTGAGTCTAATGGAATTAGACGTACAGTCTAACTCATCGGAGTTAGACGTGTAGTCTAATAGATGTAAAGAATTAGACGCAAGTTTAATGAATACACGGAATTAGACGTGAGTCTAATGGAATTAGACGTACAGTCTAACTCATCGGAGTTAGACGTGTAGTCTAATAGATGTAAAGAATTAGACGGATGGTCTAATGAATACACGGAATTGGACATGAGTCTAATAGAATTAGACGTATAGTCTAACTCATTGGAGTTAGACGTGTAGTCTAATAGATGTAAAGAATTAGACGGATGGTCTAATGAATACACGAAATTAGATGTATGTCTAATATATTTATAATTAGACGGGTAGTCTAATTGATATTCGGAATTAGACGTAAGTCTAATATATTTGTAATTAGACGTGTGGTCTAATTAATGAAAGTTAGACGTGAGTCTAACTCCTTCAGACAAGTCTGGGGTAGAACCGGAATTAGACGTGTAGTCTAATGGTTATTGAATAATTAGACGTGTGGTCTAATTAATGAAAGTTAGACGTGAGTCTAACTCCTTCAAATAAGTCTGGGGTAGAACCGGAATTAGACGTGTAGTCTAACTCAGTGGAGTTAGACGTACCGTCTAATGGTTATTGAATAATTAGACGGGTAGTCTAATTAGTGAAAGTTAGACGTGTGTCTAACTCCTTCAGACAAGTCTGAGGTAAAACCAGAATTAGACGTGTAGTCTAACTCAGTGGAGTTAGACGTACCGTCTAATGGTTATTGAAATTAGATGCGAGTCTAATTCTATTAGACCAGGCGGTCTAATAGACGTTTTTCTATTAGAAGGAGATGACATATTTCATTAGACTGATTTTCACAATCCGTCTAACTGAAATACGTCTAATGCTTAGTTTGAGCAGTACGCTTGAATCTAGCATTTCTCCTACACACGTGCTATAGCTGCACCCTACTTCTGCTCCACTTTCTAGTGAATATTAGTACAACAGCTATACACATCCAATTAAGGAATGCCACGTAAGAGAATTTTCCTCAAATTACTTGTTTTGCAGGTACATCTCTGGTGGAATATTCGGCGCACTACTAGTTCCTGTGTACAATGGAGGCTTTCCAATGGAAGAGTGCCACGTATCATTTTGAAGTTTCGATCGTTAGCTCCTGCTCAATATTTAACCAATCTTAAGGACAACGGACGAAGTAACTTACTGCGTAACGAACAAGCGAATACAACAAACAAGCAATCTGATTTTTCAGAGAGAGAAACTACTCAATCATCTTGCTTACTGAATTCAAACTGTGAAGCTTCTTTCTGATTGTACTGTGTGTGAATCGAGAAAGAGAGCTAGAATCAAAGCACATTTAGTTGAGTGATACTCTTCATCTTGTAATTGAACAGAAAGTGTTATGTTCAATAGTGAGCTAAGTGTGTGTGTAAACTGTATTTGATTCTAATCATATTATAGTGAATCCTTCCGGTGGTTGAAAGAAGGGGTGACGTAGGAGAGTTTCTCCGAACATCCATAAACAAACTGCTGTGTTCTTCTTTTCTGTCATCTTTTCATATTTCATCTTGTGCGTCAAACCTAAGTAAACAATTCCGCCTTGAGTCCGTTTCAAGTGTTTACACAAGTTTGCGTAGAATAGAAAGCGAATTAAATCCCTAACAGGATTTCTTTCAAACTGTTTTTCATAAGCCTTCATCCTTAGCCAGACCCCCGTCTCTATCGATAAAGACGATCCTATCAATTGGTATCAGAGCCATGTTTTTATTCTCAAGCATCAAGAACCCAAAGCATGTCTTGCATCAATGAAATTCCTCTTCTGTCAAAGGACAACGGACGAAGAAACTTACTGCCTAACGAACAAGCGAATACAATGAACAAGCAATCTGATTTTGCAGAGAGAGAAACTACTCAATCATCTTGCTTACTGAATTCAAATTGTGAAGCTTCTTTCTGATTGTACTGTGTGTGAATCGAGAAAGAGAGCTAGAATCAAAGCACCTTTAGCTGAGTGATACTCTTCATCTTGATTACATATTTGTTAAACATATTTGTAAACATGTTGGGATGAATTCTAAATGACTATAACATTGTTTTGATTACATTTGATCAAACTGTATTTTTGAAATTTTTTGGATTTTGATTCAATCTTCAAAAACTATTTTAATATTTGAATGATGTTCTTGTTTTGGTTGTGTTCAACTATATTCATCATTTCAAAGTCATTGGAACAAAAATCCTACATTAAAATTGCCTAATTTAAAAGATCCCGAAATTTGACATAGAAATAAATTTTGAAATTGATCTTTGTAAAGATCCAATAATCGTAATTTATGTTAAGGCTTTTGTTCTTCATGATCATATCACTAACTGCAACTTATAAATCATTATTCCATGATCTAAATTAAAAGTTATAGCACCTGCAACTTTTACCAAAACAAAAATACCTCGATCCTCTTGATCCCAAGCAAAGGACCAAAGTTCTTAGCCTAGGACCGAGAGTAGGGACTGAGGATCTTAGTCCAGGACCGAGGATCCCGACCTAGAAAATTGAGTCCAGGTCCGAGACCAAATACTGATGTTCTTGAGTAGAGACCGAAGATTTCAACCGAGAAATCTTAGCCTAGGACCGAAATCAAGAACCAATTTTTTAAGACCGAGTCATCCCCTTAATTAATTTTATTATTAATTGATCTAAGCACTTTTATAAAGGGTAAATATACGCCTTCTATAATTTTAATGATTAGTTAAAAATAAATATTTATATTGTAAAAATTTATATCTGATTTACCTTTAAAAAATAGTGATATAATTTATTAATTTATTATAAGGATTTATATAAAACTAGCATGATTTCCGTGCGATACAAACGGACAAATTTATAAAAAAAAGTCAAAATTTATATATTAAAATAATTTAATCACACTATATACTATATTAACGGTTTTCATATTGTGTATATATTCTTTCACATTTCTATTTTTATTAATATTTTGTGAAGTTATCTAACCTCAAATTTATTATAATTTTTCTTTATAGATTTTTTTTTTAAAATACAACTAAAATAAAATAATACAAATATGGTCATTTATTCAAAAATTTAGTTTTTTTGTTTTATTAATTTAATTAAAAATAATTTAACGTGAATTATCACACTATCTTAAATTGGCAAAAATAATATTTGAGGAAAATATGCTTGTATTTTTTTTTCTCTTTTGTACATAATTATTTCAGCTTCATTATATCCTCTCAAAAAATTCGAAAACAGTTTTTTATACATTAAAAGTCAAAATATTAAATAAATATATGTGAATTGTCTATTAAAGAATAATATTGAACCATTTTTTTTATGTCAACACCATAAAACTCTTGTTTCAAAACTATATATATATATATATATATATATATATATATATATATATATATATATATATATATATATATATATATATATATATATATATATATATATAAATATATTATATACATATAATTTTATTTTTGTTAAACAATATCATTAATTATTATTTTTATTAAAAAAAATAATTCAATTTTATAATATTTTGTATAAAAATATATATATATATAATTATATTATAAATTAAATTAATAAATATTTATCAATTATTTAAAACATATCAAAATATAGAGTTAAATATATTTTGTATTATATATATATATATATATATATAATATATTTATTATATTTTTGTATTATATATATATATAAATAATTAAAATATTAATATTATTCATTAAAATATAATTTTATTTATAGTTTTCCTATAAAATATCTTATTAGGTTTTGTTATAAAAAAATTAAATAGCCTTCGCTGCCCTTTTTTCCAATTTAGTAATCGCGGTCAAACGAACTTCTTCCTTTCTCAGTCGGAGATCGATTTTGTACCCTCTACAATGATGGGAAGAAAACATATTACGGGACCGACCACACTGATGCTGCTGGCTTATGGGATGTAACAAAACTTGCAGCGAGATGAAACAAACTCCAACTCAAAGATCCAGGAGGGAAACTCTCCTCTTACATCGTTCCTCGCCCATTTGACCTCCTATTGATAAAAAGTATTCGCTTGTATCCAAACCGCCTAGGGGAAACCTCGGGCTGCTACGAACCAAATCACCAATGGTGAGTTAATGCGAAAGCAGGCCAAGCTCCGTAAAAGCCCAACTCCGCTCCTGTTACAAAACGAACTCTACCTCGAGGAAGCCTAATAAAAAAAACTAAATCTTTGGAGAAAGAGAATTATCGGTTTCTCTTAATTTCAAATCATTGTCTTCTTTTGCTTCCCATTTTTCTTCAAATCAAGATCGAATTTTTTCTTCTAGGTCTCTCTTACGTCGTCGTCGCCCTCTTACGTCGTCGTCGCCCTCCTTCGTCGCGTCGTCGTTGCCCACCTCCATTTCTCGTGCTACTTATACCTAAGGAGAAATGAGAGTCAATTTAAGAAATACCTAGACCTAAGAAGAAATGAGAGACGAATTTGATAAGAAATTCATATAAAATGTGTAAAAATAAAAAAAAAATTATTATTTTCTTTTCTAAATCTACGGAGACAGAGAATACTCGTCTTCCTCTTGATTTCGAATCTTCGTCTTCATTCGCTTCTCATTTTTTTCAAATCAAGATCGAATATTTTCCTCTATGTCACTCTTGCGTCATCGTCACCCTCCTCCGTTGCATCATCGTTGCTCTTCTTCATCACGTCGGCGTCGCCCTCCTCCTCTTCTCATGCTACATATACCTAAAGAGAAAGGAATGTCAATTTAAGAAAGACCTAAACCTAACGAGAAAGGAGAGACAAATGTAACGCGAAAATTTGATAAACCGTAAGAATTTGATTAAAAAATCGTATAAAATGTGTAAAAATAAAAAAATTAATTAATTTTAATTTTTTTTTAAAAAAAATCAGAATCCACGGAGGTAGAGAAATTCTCGATTTCCTTTTAATTTCGAATCCTCGTATTCATTCGCTTCCCGTTTTTCTTAAAATCAAGATCGAATATTTTCTCTAGTCTTTCTTCCGTTGTCGACACCCACCTCCTAAGGAGAAAAGAGAGATAATTGTACTGCGAAAATTTGATGAGAAATTCATTTAAAATGTGTAAAATTTTGGTAAATATCACCCTAAATTTTTTGTTTTAAACATTATTATATATATTATCTTCGTTTACGTAGGGACTCAAACATGCCATCTTACCCTTACTTTTGGTCTTCCCCATCAATCACAAATTCACATACGCATTTACGTAGGGACTCACACATGCCATCTTACCCTTATTTTTGGCCTTCCCCATTAATCACAAATTCACATACGCATTTACGTAGGGACTCACACATGCCATCCACATCGACCACAAATTCACCCCTTTTAATTTCGAATCCTCGTATTTATTCGCTTCCCGTTTTTTCTTCAAATCAAGATCAAATATTTTTCTCTGGTCTTTCTTCCGTTGTCGACACCCACCTCCTAAGGAGAAAAGAGAGATAATTGTACTGCGAGAATTTGATGAGAAATTCATATAAAATGTGTAAAATTTTGGTAAATATCATCCTAAATTTTTTGTTTTAAACATTATTATATATATTATCTTCGTTTATGTAAGGACTCAAACATGCCATCTTATCCTTACTTTTAGTCTTCTCCATCAATCACAATTTCACATACGCATTTACGTAGGGACTCACACATGTCATCTTACCCTTACTTTTGGCCTTCCCCATTGATCACAAATTCACATACGCATTTACGTAGGGACTCACACATGCCATCCACATCTAGGGACTCATACATGTCATTTTACCCTTACTCTTGGCTTTCCCCATTAATCACAAATTCACATACGAATTTACGTAGGGACTCACACATGCCATCCACATCGACCACAAATTCACCCACTCATACCCACTACGTAGGAACTCACACATGCCATCCACATCGACCACAAATTTACCCACTCATACCCACTACGTAGGGACTCACACATGCCATCCACATCGACCACAAATTCACCCACTCATACCCACATGCACAATCATTTATAAATTCGTGTAAATTGAGACTCGAACTCTGGTCTCTAATATGAAATGTGAACAATTTAACCATTAGACCACTTGTATTTTTTGAATTTAATTTAAAATTTTATGTATGTATAAATATTTAATCCTTGTTAATTAATAATAGATAAAATATATAAATAATAAAAGAAAATTAATTAATTAATTATATAAATAATAAATATGTGAACACTCTAACCATTACTACTTGTATTTTTTAAATTGAATTTAAAATTTTATGTATGTATAAATATTTAATCCTTGTTAATTAATAATAGATAAAACATATAATGAATAAAAGAAAATTAATTAATTAAGTATATAAATAATAAATATGCATAGAAGGATAATAGGAAGGTATAAATGAGGGAAAAAAATAAAAAATAAATTAATTATTAGTGTTACAAAACGGAAATTAATTAGGAAGATATATTATGAATATGAGAGAGAAATGAATATAAAAGTAAAATTTGTAATTTTATTTTAAGTTTAATAAATTATTTAAATGTTATTATATATTATATATAGTATTATTATGTATATTATATATATATATATATATATATATATATATATATATATATATATATATAATATTAAATATAAGTTTATATAAAATTAATGAAGAAAAATAATATGTATAATTAAGAAAGAAAAAATAGTAAAATAAAATAAAAATTAATTAGAAAAGATAAATTAATAATTATGGTATGAGAGATAAATTAGTAATTATGAATAGATAATTATGACAAAAGAGAGAAAGTTATAAAATATAATAAGCCTATGTAATATGTGGTGAGAGCGTGAATATCTCCCTACATTTTATTTCTTAATCATTATTAGATATATATAGATATGTAATCTTTTTTGTATTATAAGAATCTATATAAAATATGTAATCTTTTTGTATTATAAGAATCTATATAAAATATATATTTTGAAAGAGATTATAAGAATTTATTTTGTAACATTAATTACTATAAATTTTTCATATTATAAATATTTCATTTTGATAATTATTTTTCAAATTCTTATTATTTTAAATTAGTACTCTCTAGTTCTTTTGATCAATCTTTTAAGTTCTCATATCAAACAACATGCCTAAATTGCTCTTCAATCTTGTCTTGGTGTTAGCTCTTCTTTTTTTTCGTAAGTTTAATAATTTTATATATGATTATGTTAAGTTGCGATGCAATGATAGAATTAATAATACAAATATTAATGATTATTTATTTTTACAGAGAACGGTGAAGGAAAGACATGTTTAGTGTATAGCAAGAGTGCTACTTTTAAAGGCATGTGTTTGGATAACGACAAATGTAGAAATCACTGTTTAACCGAATATACTTACAATAGAGATGGGTTTTGTAATGGTCTTCTATTCCAATGCATATGTGTGAAACTATGTGGCCTCGCAATTGCACCAACTATGGATGTAAAGAAAAAAAATATATAAATGAAATAAATCTTTCATGTTTACTTAGTTGTGACATCTAATTGTTATTTTGATTTTTATTAGCATATAGGTCACTCAACCATTGACAATCACATATTATTAATCATATTACATCATCAATGATAAAATTCTCATCCCTTCATAAACAAATTAAAAACTATAAAAATTATATACTCAATTAAACAAAAGTATTGAAAAATTATGGAAACATATTTTAAAAAGTAATATGATAAATATCTATCTATCATTAGACGAGAATTAATTCTAAAATTGTCATATATATATATATATATATATAAATTCCATTTATCGGGTCGAGAGATGTGATTAATTTGAATAAATATATGAGAGTAAATGAATATTTGAGTTAAGTCATGGGTTGACCGTCATAAACTTGGAGCGGTACTATAAGCACTAAAATTTTACCTACCCAATTTGCAAATTTAAAAATAATTATTTTTAATAAGTAAATTCAAGATAAATAAAATTAAGGATAAATCATGATTAAATAATTAATGGAATAATTATTTTATTAATTAAATCTCAATTACACTATACTAACGCCAAGAAAAAAAAATAATTTGAGATAAATGTTGTATTCATTTTATCTCAAATTAATTTGGCTAAAAGAAATCAAAATAAATAATTCGAGATAAATGTTATATATATATATATATTGAAAAATAGATGTTTTAATATAATTTTGTTCTTATATTTTAAATAATTATGTACAGAAACATGTGTGAAATTTTATTAATTAATTAAATTGAATAGGTTATGTAAAATTTTCTTTAAATGATAATCAGACTGTTACTCCATTTGAAAGGTTGTTAAAATTAAAGTGGTGTAGGTGAATAACAATTAAGAAAAAAATTATTTCTAAACATTTTTTTTTTTTAAGTTACTTGCATTGCTTAATAAATTATATATATATATATATATATATATATATATATATATATATTGTTTAAGATGAATCTATTATCTTGTTATATAGTTTTCTCTATATAACAAGATAATAGATTCTTTTATATATATATATATATTTATATATATTTTTGTTTAAGATGCAAAATATTTTGTTATATTTGTTTTTCTAAAATATATTTTTGCATCATATTATATATTAATAATTTCTTAATTTAAAAAGTATCATAAACATATATATAAATATTTTTACAAAATATTATTCAATATTGATAATTCGTACATGTATAATACTAGTTTTAGTTAAGAATAATGTGTTATAATACAATTGTAAAAGAAAATCAAATAGTTTATGAGAATTCAAGAATAATTTATATGAAATTATACTTTGTCTTATATGAATGTATTAAAGAGAGATTAACCCACTTATTTAAAATAAATGTATTCTTTTATATTTTAAGTACACATGATTTATGATTTAGCTTTAAATTTATACTTAATATATTATTTTGAGTATTAAACTATAAAAATTAAAATTTATATGTCATTAAAATAAAGATATTATTTTATATAAAATACACAAATAAATTTATAATTAATCTACTAATTTGAGTACTAAACTATAAAAATTAAAACTTATTTAACATATAGACAATACTAAATGACGATAGATCAATCTTTATAAAATTCAAAATAATTCAGTATGCTTTTTAAAATCAACTAATTTTTAAAAAGAAAATATTTTACTTAAATTATCGAAAATCCATTACCTACCTATCAAATCTTGAAAACAAAGATGAGGAACTGAAATGGTATGTTTTACTCGAGTTTGTTTTGAAATAGTTTCTCGAATTGTTTTAGTAAATCTCTTAGTTTAATTTCCTCTTGAATCTTGTAAAATGATTAATCAACGATTATGTTTTCAACTTAAAATCAATTATCTAATTCCATCAAACATTAAAAGCAATCGATCAACCTCTAACTAAACAAAGAACGATATTAATATCGATAACAATGATCAATTAATGAATTCAACGAACTAAATAATCAAGAGAGAATGAACTGCCCAATTAACAAATTCAATTTACATGGTATGAAATCACATACAAGGAGATAGAACAACTTATGAACGGTTCAAAATAAGTTCCTAAGGTTAAGAGAGTAATGGCATTGTTTCATAAGGTTAAACATGAACTCCAACGAGTTTTGGTTAGTAATAGTGAATTTCGCTTGAGTGTGATTTAAGAGTTTTTTTATATTCATACATAATACAATAAAACTATATTAATACTAAAAATCAAATAAACATGTTCTAGATAATCTATTTGTTTGGTATATTTATTTATTAATTTTGGCCAATATTCAAGAAATCAATTAATCTAAAAATCCATTAAAGAGTGTTGTTTTCGAATTACTTGAATTATTTAAATCCTGATTCAATAAACTATTTGTATGAAAGTCATATTGGTTCGGGATTGTTAAAAAGTCGAACATTCATATGCAAAAATCGAGTGTCTACTCCTTCAATATCTATTTTTTTAATTTTTAAAATCTATTTAAATGATATAAAATAAAATTACGGTAATAAATCAAATGGTAAGAATCGATATCTAAGATATCAAATATCACATATTCGATTCTTATTTATATTGTCTTAGGTTCCAAGCTTCTTAAATTATATATATATATATATATAAAACACATTAAGTATTTCCTATGTTTGATTAAGAAACCTCAGTGTCTGACCGAGGAATCCTGTACACGACCGAGAAACCTTGGCACCCGACCGAGAAATCCTACACGCAACCGAGAAACCTTAGCGCCCGACCAAGAACTCCTTTACATGACCGAGAAATATTGACGCCCGACCGAGAAATCCTACACACGACCAAGGAATCTTGCACACGACTAAGGAATATTACACGCGACCAAGTAACCTTCGCGCCTGACCCGACATGATTTTCGACCGAGAATTCATTTGTCCGGCCGAAGAAGAAACCCACATGACCAAGGAATTCAATAATGCATTGACCCGGCACATGTCCTATTCACTTCAGGACAAACACGCTCTAAACCCGCATGCAACCTAGTTCGCGACCCGGTCACCTGCCTATAGACGCGTTTTCTTTTAGCTTTTAGATTTTAATTATTTTTTTAATAATTAGAGGCTTTAAACTATTTTTTTTAAATCCCAAAAAAAATAGAAAAAAAATTCAAAATATTTTTGAATATTTTCAAAAAACAATATTTTTATAAAGGCCTATTTGAAATTATTTTTAAATTATAATGTCTTAAACTGATATTTTTCAGGTATCATCCTCAAAAAATTTCGACATCAATCGTATGCATCAATATTTAAATATTGTTTTAAAATTTCAAATGGAAGAAAAACTTATGCATGTCTAGGACTTGAAAAATATTATTTTTTTGAATTAAGGAAAATTAGCATGACATTCACAGTCATGCCCCCCGCTTTAACTTAAAGCGATTTTAGATAGAATTGAACTCCTGACATTTTGGTCTTTTAAGACGAATTTTATCACTAGGCTACTTTGGTGGGTTAGAACTTGAAAAAATAATTGGTTAAATATAACATAATAAAACCAAATTTTGAAACCAAAGCCAATATTTTATGAAGCTCCCCATCTCTTCAAATCGAAGGATGGAGGCTCCAATCGAAATCTCAAAAACCTTCAGTGGTGTTCTTGAGGACAGACCGAGAAATCATCGTCCAACCGAGGATTTCCTACATTTGACTAAGAAACCTCAGTGTCTGACCGAGGAATCATGCACACGACCAAAAACCTTGGCACCCGACCGAGAAATCCTACACGCGACGGAAAAACCTTAGCGCTCGACAAAGAAATTCTTTACGTGACCGAGAAACATTGTTGCCCGACCGAGAAATCCTACACGAGATCAAGGAATTCTGCACACGACTGAGGAATATTGCATTCGACCAAGTAACCTTGGTGCCTGACTCGACATGATTTTCGACCAAGAATTCATCTCGCTGGCCAAAGAACAAACCCACATGACCAAGGAATTCAATAATGCATTAACCCGTCGCATGTCCTATTGACTTCAGGACAAACCCGCTCTAAACCCACATGCAACCCAGTTCGCGACCCGGTCACCTGCCTATAGACATGTTTTCTCTAGGCTTTTAAATTTTAATTGTTTTTTTTAATAATTAGAGGCTTTAAACTATTTTTTTAAAATCCCAAAAAAATAGAAAATAAATTCAAAATATTTTTGAATATTTTCACAAAACAATATTTTTATAAAGGCCTGTCTGAAATTATTTTTAAATTCTAATGATTTAAACTGATATTTTTTAGGTATCATCCTCAATAATTTTCGACATCAATCGCATGCATCAATATTTAAATATTTTTTTACAATTTCAAATGGAAGAAAAACTTATGCATGTCTAGGACTTGAAAAATATTAATTTTTTTAATTAAGGAGAATTAACTTGACATTCACAGTCATGCCTCCCGCTTTAACTTAAAGCGCTTTCAGATAGAATTGAACTCGTGACATTTTGGTCTCTTAAGGGAAATTTTATCACTAGGCTACTTTGGTGGGTTAGAACTTGAAAACATAATTGGTTAAATCTAGCATAATAAAACCAAATTTTCAAAACAAAGCCAAGATTTTATGAAGCTCCCCATCTCTTCAAATCGAAGGATGGAGGCTCCAATCGAAATCTCAAAAACCTTCAGTGGTGTTTGTTGGGTCAAATTATTTTGACTAAGTGTTGAAATAATTTAACCACTGATATTTTGATGATGAAATATCTTATGAGTTTTGATACAGGTGTATTGAGACAATATGTTATAAGACGAGGATCTAATATGGGTCATTAGACCGATTTTGACTTTCATTGCATAGAATTAGACGTACAGTCTAACTCATAGGAGTTAGACGTGTAGTCTAATAGACGTGTAATTAGACGGAAAGTCTAATGAATACACGGAATTAGACGTGAGTCAAATGGAATTAGACGTACAGTCTAACTCATCGGAGTTAGACGTGTAGTCTAATAGATGTAAAGAAGTAGACACAATTCTAATGAATACAAGGAATTAAACGTGAGTCTAATGGAATTAGACGTACAGTCTAACTCATCGGAGTTAGACGTGTAGTCTAATAGATGTAAAGAATTAGACGCAAGTCTAATGAATACACGGAATTAGACGTGAGTCTAATGGAATTAGACGTACAGTCTAACTCATTGGAGTTAGACGTGTAGTCTAATAGATGTAAAGAATTAGACGCAAGTCTAATGAATACACGGAATTAGACGTGAGTCTAATGGAATTAGACGTACAGTCTAACTCATCGGAGTTAGACGTGTAGTCTAATAGATGTAAAGAATTAGACGGATGGTCTAATGAATACACGGAATTAGACATGAGTCTAATAGAATTAGACGTATAGTCTAACTCATTGGAGTTAGACGTGTAGTCTAATAGATGTAAAGAATTAGACGGATGGTCTAATGAATACACGGAATTAGACGTATGTCTAATATATTTATAATTAGACGGGTAGTCTAATTGATATTCGGAATTAGACGTAAGTCTAATATATTTGTAATTAGACGTGTGGTCTAATTAATAAAAGTTAGACGTGAGTCTAACTCATTCAGACAAGTCTGGGGTAGAACCGGAATTAGACGTGTAATCTAATGGTTATTGAATAATTAGACGTGTGGTCTAATTAATGAAAGTTAGACGTGAGTCTAACTCCTTCAAACAAGTCTGGGGTAGAACCGGAATTAGACGTGTAGTCTAACTCAGTGGAGTTAGACGTACCGTCTAATAGTTATTGAATAATTAGACGGGTAGTCTAATTAGTGAAAGTTAGATGTGTGTCTAACTCTTTCAGACAAGTCTGAGATAGAACCGGAATTAGACGTGTAGTCTAACTCAGTGGAGTTAGACATACCGTCTAATGGTTATTGAAATTAGACACGAGTCTAATTCTATTAGACCAGGCGGTCTAATAGACGTTTTTCTATTAGAAGGAGATGACATATTTCATTAGACTGATTTTCACAATCCGTCTAACTGAAATACGTCTAATGCTTAGTTTGAGCAGTACGCTTGAATCTAGCATTTCTCCTACCCACGTGCTATAGCTGCACCCTACTTTTGCTCCACTTTCTAGTGAAGATTAGTACAGCAGCTATACGCATCCAATCAAAGAATGCCACGTAAGAGAATTTTCCCCAAATTACTTGTTTTGCAGGTACATCTCTGATGGAATATTCGGCGCACTACTAGTTCTGTACGGCCACGATCCTTGGCTCAGACCCTGTTGTGTACAATGGAGGTTTTCCAATGGAAGAGTACCATGTATCATTCTTGAAGTTTCGATCGTTAGCTCCTGCTCAGTATTTAACCAATCCTAAGGACAACGGACGAAGTAACTTACTGCCTAACGAACAAGCGAATACAACAAACAAGCAATCTGATTTTGCAGAGAGAGAAACTACTCGATCATCTTGCTTACTGAATTCAAACTGTGAAGTTTCTTTCTGATTGTACTGTGTGTGAATCGAGAGAGAGAGCTAGAATCAAAGCACCTTTAGCTGAGTAATACTCTTCATCTTGTAATTGAACAGAAAGTGTTATGTTCAATAGTGAGCTAAGTGTGTGTGTAAACTGTATTTGATTCTAATCATCTTATAATGAATCCTTCCGGTGGTTGAAAGAAGGGGTGACGTAAGAGAGTTTCTCCGAACATCCATAAACAAACTGCTGTGTTCTTCTTTTCTGTCATCTTTTCATATTTCATCTTGTGCGTCAAACCCAAGTAAACAATTCCGCCTTGAATTTGTTTCAAGTGTTTACACAAGTTTGCGTAGAATAGAAAGTGAATTAAATCCCTAACAGGATTTCTTTTAAACTGTTTTTTATAAGCCTTCATCCTTAGTCAGACCCCCGTCTCTATCGATAAAGTCGATCCTATCAATTGGTATCAGAGCCCTATTTCTATTCTCAAGCATCAAGAACCCAAAGCATGTCTTGCATCAATGAAATTCCTCTTCTGTCAAAAGACAACGGACGAAGAAACTTATTGCCTAACGAACAAGCGAATACAACGAACAAGCAATCTGATTTTTAGAGAGAGAAACTACTCAATCATCTTGCTTACTGAATTCAAACTATGAAGCTTCTTTCTGATTGTACTGTGTGTGAATCGAGAGAGAGAGCTAGAATCAAAGCACATTTAGCTGATTGATACTCTTTATCTTGTAATTGAACAGAAAGTGTTCTGTTCAATAGTGAGCTAAGTGTGTGTAAACTGTATTTTATTCTAATCATCTTATAGTGAATCCTTCCGGTGGTTGGAAGAAGGGGTGACGTAGGAGAGTTTCTCCGAACATCCATAAACAAACTGATGTGTTCTTCTTTTCTGTCATCTTTTCATATTTCATCTTGTGCTTCAAACCCAAGTAAACAATTCCGCCTTGAATTCGTTTCAAGTGTTTACACAAGTTTGCGTAGAATAGAAAGAGAATTAAATCCCTAACAGGATTTCTTTCAAACTATTTTTCATAAGCCTTCATCCTTAGCTAGACTCCTATCTCTATCGATAAAGCTGATCCTATCAATAAACTGTTCTTGAGGACAGACCGAAAAATCACCGTCCAACCAAGGATTTCCTATGTTTGATTAAGAAACCTCAGTGTCTGACCGAGGAATCCTGTACACGACCGAGAAACCTTGGCACACGACCGAGAAATCCTACACGCAATCGAGAAACCTTAGCGCCCGACAAAGAAATCCTTTACGTGACCGAGAAACATTGACGCCCAACCAAGAAATCATACACGCGACAAAGGAATCCTGCACACGACTGAGGAATATTGCACGCAATTGTGATCGATTTTTTAAAATATTTTTGAGCGACTAGTTTGAAAATTCTGGGACACTCTTTAAAAAATTTATTTTTTGAAAACGTGAGGGGAATTAATTTTAATGTTTTAAAAATTGAAGTTTTAAAAATGAGGCTTTGTAAACAACTCCTTATCTTACATTCCCGTCGCTTCTGGGAGAGATTGGGAGTTTTTATTGGGAAGTATGTCATAGGCATACTTTAACTTTTTCAATATTAATTCATTCTCACGACTAGAGAGTCGTCACCTAATTTTAAAAAATAGGAAATTAAGAGATGTGAGTTCGGTGTTTGGTTACTTGTGGGAAAGGGTTTTTTAGACGATATGTCCCACAACGTCCCTAAGGTATCTACTAATTAATTTTGGCCCTTTTTTTAAATTTCTTACGCTTTACATTTTAGAATTTTTCATTTTAATCATTTAAAGGGTTTGCATGAGATAAAAAAAATAAAATAAAATAAAGACAAAAGAAAACTAAAACAAATAAAACTGTACAAAGAAAATAAATTGTTTTTTTATTTTTTTTTAGGGTTCTTCAAATTCAAATGGCCCTTAAAATATTTATAAATGTTTATTAATATATAATTAAACATCTTAGATCTAATTATTCAAACAAAAAAAAATAAAAATAAAAATAAAATAAAACTGTAAATAGAAAACAGATTATTTTTTTTTTCTTGTTTTTTATTTTATTTTTTATTTAGGGTTTTTCAAATTCAAACTCTTAAAGTTTTATAAAAGTTTATTACCATATAATTAAACATCTTTATCTTTATGTATGATCTAGTTATTCAAACAAAAAAAATAAAAATAAAATAAAATTGTGCAATGAAAACATGTTTTTTTCTTTTTTTTTCTTGTTTTTATTTATTTAGAGTTATTCAAATTCAAATGGTTAACATATAATTAAACATCTTAGATCTAATTATTCAAATAATAATAATAAAACTGTACGAAAAAACAGTTTTTTTTAGAGTTATTCAAATTCAAATGACTTAACATATAATTAAACATCTTATATCTAATTATTCAAATAATAATAATAAAACTGTACAAAGAAATCAGTTTGGTTTAGTTTTTTTTAACCTCTTATTTATTAAACTTTCTGTTTTTTTAGTTATGTTTTATTTTATTTACATGTTAAATATGTTATTAATGTTTACATAAATCATACATAAAGTTAAAGACTTAATTATCTAATAATCATACATACAATCATATTATATAATAGAAAAACCAAAAGCAATCTTATTATGTAAAGACAAAAACTAAAGATATCAAGAAACTTACAAATTACAAAGATGTTGCTTTCTTTACTCAAGTGGATGAACTCTTTTATTTCAATGGGGCAGTCTAAAGGCACTTGAATATTAAAATATGGGGTTTTGAAAAGAAGAAGAAGGTCACGTGAATGTGAAAAGAGAGAGAAGAGAGAAGAAGGTTTAAGAGGGGTATTTATAGGGAATTCACAAGGGAAACTCTAGGGCCCAAATGCCCACTTAACACCCATTCACCTTCCTTGACATTTAAAAGATTTTTCCATTTTAAAATATGTCAAAATATTTTAAATGGAGAAATCTCCACTTTACATGTCACTAAATGTTAACTGACACCAAATGGGATTTAAGTTTTAATAAATAAATGATGTAATACTTGGTCATTTCAATTTTTAATTAAAAAATTACAAAGCCTTCTCACCGCCCTTCTTTTTTTGTAACTTCTTCCATTTTTTCTTGACAACTTCTTCCTTCATCTTTTTTTCCTTATTCCTTCATTTTTTTTTCTTCTTTGACCTAGGATGCTTCTCACGATTATGTAGACACCTTTATCTTTTTTATTTTTGTACCGTTATCCCCTCTACACACCACTTCATCCTACAAAAAAAAAATTGTTAAAAAAACAAATAAGTAATTTTTATTTTTAATTATTCATATTTTTAAGGAACAATTCTAATTAATAAATAAAATGTTAACTAACTAATCAAAATAAAATTGCAAAACCTAATCTAATAACTAATCTAACAAACTAATCTAATTAAAAGAAAACAAAATATACCTAACGAAATTTTATAAAAACGTTAATATATATTTTGTAAAATATTTTTATTTTTTATTTTTTATAAATATCCAAGTTAATTAATTAAATTAAACCTTAAATATTCTAAGTATAATAACTTCCCTAAGTGTTGTAACATAGACAAATTACTACCTTAACTTTATTAAGAATCTAAAATCAATTATTTTCAAAAACTCAATTGTTCTAAACATAATCGTTTTAAAATAAATCGTGCAATGAGCCCGTGAATGAATTCGAGAAAACTTGTATAAGCTCGGATTTATTAAAAGTATAAACTATAAAATTGGGGGGTAAAAAATGAGTGTCTACAGAATGTCCCTCTTGGACAAAATTTGTAGAAAATACTCGGTTTAGAAAAATGCATGTCTAAGCTTGAAAATAGGCACTGCGTTTTGAAAACACTCAATTTATAGTTTATTTTTAGCTTCCTTGAATGAAAAGAGAACAAACCTGACGAGTCTCGAGAGAGACCCGTGTAATTTACTCTTCATTCTTCAAAGTCGATTTACCGTCTACTTGTTGAAGGTTCACCTATGTTTAGAATATGCATCGCTCCTTATTTATCGATCGTGTAGATCGAGCCTTGTGGTTTCAATCATATTTCTACACACCTCGCCTAGTCTTTGGATTGTACATGAGTACACATCTTGACTCAGTTTGTTGATTGTGTTTATTGTTTATTACTCTTTTCATTGAGCAATTTAATAATCATTTTCATCACAACTCTGTTTAGTGATTATGTTTGTCTCGCTTTTCACATTGAGCGAAAAAATCTTAATGATTATTCTAATCACAACTCTGTTTAGTGATTATTATAGATTTAAGTATCACTTGTCAGTTTAGCGAAATACTATTTAATCACAACTCTACTTAGTGATTATTATAGATCTAAGTATCGCTGGTCAATTTAGCGAAATACTTATTTAATCACAATTCTACTTACTGATTATTATAGATTTAGAGTATCGCATTTCAGTTTAGCGAAATACTATTTAATCACAATTCTGATTAGTGATTATTATAGATTTAAGTGTCGTTGGTCAGTTTAGCGAAATATTATTTAATCACAATTCTGCTTAGTGATTATATAGATTTAAGTATCGCTGGTCAGTTTAGCGAAATACTATTTAATCACAATTCTTCTTCGTGATTATTATAAATGTAAGTGTCACTGGTTAGTTTAGCGAAATACTATTTAATCACAATTTTGCTTAGTGATTATATAGATTTAAGTATCGCTGGTCAGTTTAGCAAATAACTATTTAATCACAACTCTGATTAGTGATTTTTATAGATTTAAGTGTCGTTGTTCAGTTTAGCGAAATACTATTTAATCACAACTCTGATTAGTGATTTTTATGGATTTAAGTTTCGTTGGTCAGTTTAGCGAAATACTATTTAATCACAATTTTTATTAGTGATTATATGGATTTATGTATCGTTGGTCAGTTTAGCGAAATACTATTTAATCACAATTCTGATTAGTGATTATTATGGATTTAAGTGTCGCTGGTCAGTTCAACGAAATACTATTTAATCACAATTTTGCTTAGTGATTATTATAGATTTAAGTATTGATGGTCAGTTTAGCGAAATACTATTTAATCACAATTCTGATTAGTGATTATTATTGATTTATGTATCGCTCGTTAGTTTAGCGAAATACTATTTAATCACAATTTTTATTAGTGATTATATAGATTTAAGTATCGCTGGTCAGTTTAGCGAAATACTATTTAATCACAATTCTGCTTAGTGATTATATAAATCTAAGTATCGCTAGTCAGTTTAGCGAAATACTATTTAATCACAATTCTGCTTAGTGATTATATAAATTTAAGTATCGCTGGTCAGTTTAGCGAAATACTATTTAATCACAATTCTGCTTAATGATTATTATAAATCTAAGTATCGCTGGTCAGTTTAGCAAAATACTATTTAATCACAATTCTGATTAGTGATTTAAGTTCGAAGTTATACTTCCTTAATTTTCAAGGCACTAGCGTCTTTTCAACGGTCTTGAAATACTTTCAAAAATCGGTTCCATACCTTCTTCCTTAGAGTGTGTCGAGAGGAAACCACATGTAATCGATGTTCTTCGAGATTCATGCTGTCACTTTTAGGGACTTGTTTTTCGCCGATACGTTTTGCCCTGAGTTTTTCGAGGGATTAGTTCGCTCGAATGCTTAATCTTTCAACCATTCATCATGAGGTTGATTCTCGCTTCTCAAATTTGGAGGTCAGTGTGCTGAAGATTCTAAGGCCTTGGGATCTTTTTATACTCAGGGTATATTTAATATAATCGATACATTCTTGTTCTTTCATTGGCAATTTAGACAAGAGTCTAGATGAACAACAAATGGTGAATTCAATATCTCAACCTCTACAAGTATTATTCTATTTTCTTCGGCCTCTTTTCTTTGTGATTGGGGTGTATCTGATAGATTCAAACACTTTGTTCTTGCTTGGAAATTAAATAGAATCTAAATGAACAACAATATTGTATTTCATATCTCAATCAACACAGTCTTTGTTTAATTGATTTTACTTTTCTTGAGGTCTTAGATCTTTGTCAATGGACCTCCAATTGAGACGAGACATCGCCTTTGTTGATGAAATGGTTCCGACTTTGGGCATTCATCTTTTTATGAGCTCCCTCTTAAACATTAGTAGTTTAAGCTTTCGTCTAGGCTTGAGGTAGATCTGTTTGCGAAGCGCTTTACTCGAATCCCACCAGTTACATTAGTTCGTCAAGAGACATCCATTTGGGAGAAACGTATTTTCCTACATCCCTACTTATTTCTTGCACTCGATCATCAATTAGCTTGGCACTAGAAAAATTCAAGGGTCTATCTTGTTTTTATCTTCCACAAATTCCCCTAGTATCGATACAAGGGGTTTGATGGTTTTAGATAGATTTGTGATCCCAAGAAAATGGGTCATTGTGTTAAGGACTCGGTCCTTTGCTGGGATTTACTAGTTTAGGTGTAAAAACATATTGGTTCTAGGTCTAGGAGGCTTAGTCCTAGGGTTAGGTTTCTCGATCGAGGAGTATAAACCTCTCAGTCCTAGGTCTAGGAGGCTCGGTCATATGGTTAGGTTTCTCGGTCAAGTTATATGGATACTCAGTCCTAGGGTCTAGGAGTATCGATCCTAGGCTTATGATGCTCGATCCTAGGTTTAGGAAGCTTGGTCCTAGGGTTTAGGATGCTCGGTCTTAAGGTCGAGACTCTCGATCCTAGGTCTAGGAAACTCAGTCCTAGGGATTAGGATGCTCGGTCCTAGGTCTAGGAAACTCGATCATAGGATTTAGGATGCTCAGTCCTAAGGTTAGGACTCTCAGTCTTAGGTCTAGGAAGCTCTAAGGTTTAGGATGCTCGGTGTTAGGTCTAGGAAACTCGGTCATAAGGTTGGAACTCTTAATCCTAAGTCTAGGAAGCTCGGTCCTAGGGTTTGGGATGATTAGTCTTAGGTCTATGAAACTTAGTCATAGGGTTTAGGATGCTCTGTCCTAAGGTTAGGACTCTCGATCCTAGGTCTATGAAGCTCGGTCCTAGAATCTAGGATGCTCGGTCCTAGGTCTAGGAAACTCAGTCCAAGGGTTTAGGATGCTTGATCTTAAGGTTAGACCTCTCAGTCCTAGGTCTCGGTCCTAACTAAAGAATATTGGTCATAGGTCTCGGTGCTAGGTCAATTTTTTTAGTCCTTGGTCTCGGTCCAGACCGAAGATTCTCGGTCATAGGCTCACGGGCCTCGATCCACAAGAACACAAATATCATTTTTTAAAATTTGATTTTTTTTAGCTATGATTCATTGATCTAAGAGCTTAGGTGGCTTCATAAAGCTCCCAAGAACATGTTGATCATTATCACAAGGTATTAATCGACCTAGATGGTGATCAATTTGTTCAAAATAGTTTGTGATCAATTTATTCAAATTTGGGTTTTTGATTTTAATGAAATGAATTGAGATATCCAACATATTCTCTGATTGGATCGGCTTTATCGATAGAGACGGGGTCTGGCTAAGGATGAAGGCTTATGAAAAACAGTTTGAAAGAAATTTTGTTATGGATTTAATTCGATTTCTATTCTACGCAAACTTGTGTAACACTTGAAACGGATTCAAGGCGGAATTGTTTACTTGGGTTTGAAGCACAAGATGAAATATGAAAAGATGACAGAAAAGAAGAACATAGCAGTTTGTTTATGGATGTTCGGAGAAACTCTCTCCTTCTTCCAACCACGGGAAAGATTCACTATAAGATGATTAGAATCAAATACAGTTTACACACACTTAGCTCACTATTGAATAGAACACTTTCTGTTCAATTACAAGATGAAGAGTATCACTCAGCTAAAGGTGCTTTGATTCTAGCGCTCTCTCTCGATTCACACACAGTACAATCAGAAAGAAGCTTCACAGTTTGAATTCAGTAAGCAAGATGATTGAGTAGTTTCTCTCTGCAAAATTAGATTGCTTGTTCCTTGTATTCGCTTGTTCGTTAGGCAGTAAGTTACTTCGTCCGTTGTCCTTAGGATTGGTTAAATACTGAGCAGGAGCTAACGGTCGAAACTTCAAGAATGATATGTGGCACTCTTCCATTGGAAAGCCTCCATTGTACACAGTAGGGTCTGAGCACAAGGATCGTGGTCGTACAGAACTGGTAGTGCGCCGAATATTCCATCAGAGATGTACCTGCAAAACAAGTAATTTGAGGAAAATTCTATTACGTGGCATTCCTTGATTGGATGCGTATAGCTGTTGTACTAATCTTCACTAGAAAGTGGAGCAGAAGTAGGGTGCAGCTATAGCACGTGGGTAGGAGAAATGCTAGATTTAATCGTACTGCTCAAACTAAGCATTAGACGTATTTCAGTTAGACGGATTGTGAAAATCAGTCTAATGAAATAGGTCATCTCTTTCTAATAGAAAAATGTTTATTAGACCGCCTGGTCTAATAGAATTAGACTCGCGTCTAATTTCAATAACCATTAGACGGTACGTCTAACTCCACTGAGTTAGACTACACGTCTAATTCCGGTTCTACCTCAGACTTGTCTGAAGGAGTTAGACACACGTCTAACTTTCACTAATTAGACTACCCATCTAATTATTCAATAACCATTAGACAATACGTCTAACTCCACTGAGTTAGACTACACGTCTAATTCCGGTTCTACCCCAGACTTGTCTGGAGGAGTTAGACTCACGTCTAACTTTCATTAATTAGACCACACGTCTAATTATTCAATAACCATTAGACTACACGTCTAATTCCGGTTCTACCCCAGACTTGTCTGAAGGAGTTAGACTCACGTCTAACTTTCATTAATTAGACCACACGTCTAATTACAAATATATTAGACTTACGTCTAATTCCGAATATCAATTAGACTACCCGTCTAATTAAAAATATATTAGACATACGTCTAATTTCGTGTATTCATTAGACCATCCGTCTAATTCTTTACATCTATTAGACTACACGTCTAACTCCGATGAGTTAGACTATACGTCTAATTCTATTAGACTCACGTCTAATTTCGTGTATTCATTAGACCATCCGTCTAATTCTTTACATCTATTAGACTACACGTCTAACTCCAATGAGTTAGACTATACGTCTAATTCCATTAGACTCACGTCTAATTCCATGTATTCATTAGACTTGCGTCTAATTCTTTACATCTATTAGACTACACGTCTAACTCCGATGAGTTAGACTGTACGTCTAATTCCATTAGACTCACGTCTAATTCCGTGTATTCATTTAACTTGCGTCTACTTCTTTACATCTATTAGACTACACGTCTAATTCCGATGAGTTAGACTGTACGTCTAATTCCATTAGACTCACGTCTAATTCCGTGTATTCATTAGACTTTCCGTCTAATTACACGTCTATTAGACTACACGTCTAACTCCGATGAGTTAGACTGTACGTCTAATTCTATGCAATGAAAGTCAAAATCGGTCTAATGACCCTCATTAGATCCACGTCTTATAACATATTGTCTCAATACACCTGTATCAAAACTCATAAGTTATTTTATCATCAAAATATCAATGGTTAAATTATTTCAACACTTAGTCAAAATAATTTGACCCAACATTCTCTATATCACATATACTTGATTGGTACCAAAACAAAAACAATGTTTGTTCGTTTTGACCAATTTCAAAAACATCAAAATTTTCATCTTATTTGAAAATTTGATTTTGATCAAACATGATCGGGATGGATCAAAAACTATCCAATTAATTGCCCAACATGTTTACAATCATATTGGGAAGCTTTCTGGGATGTGATTCAACAAAATTAACCCAAGAACAATAAACCCGATTTTTTTTATTTTTGAAATTCAAATCTAGATTTTTGTTTATTAGCTCGACTGATTGATTCTATCATATTCAGATAGTTTCTAAAGAATCCTAGGATCAATATTCAACCATAAAATCACATAAACAACAAGCATACAAGCTTCTATAATTTGAAAATTGAATATTCAAATTGCAAATATGAATTAGAGGGTGATTGGTACATTACCAATGATTGGAGAACACTCATTGATTCTTATGGAAACTTTTTGATGAACAGATCCAAGCTTTAAGGCCTTAAATAGAAAATTCAAAATATCTGAAGCTTTGAAGCTTTAATGGTTGTGCGTACGTAGGTTGCCATCGGAATGTGTTGAGGAGGGTATTTATACTCATCCTAGGTCGGTTGGAGAAGCCTAGTGGCTTGAATAAGTTAAAAGACATTAATGACTTTTGACAATTCTTGGCTGGTAGTCGCCAAATTAGGCCATGTCAAGGTCTCTTCTTGTAGGGAGAATGATCACCATCGTAGGGTGATCATTCTGGGTTTTGAATCGGCCCATTTGGTGGACTATCGAGATAGTTCCAAAAAGATAAGATCAAAGATTGGTCTTTGATCATATCAGCTCCGGCGTCGCGTTGAAGATTGACCAATCTTAGTCGACCTCTCTTTTACTCCCCACTTCAACAAATCAACAATCAATCCCAATTGATCACACACCTCTTAATCAACGTCAAACAAACCACTAACCCCCAATTGACCATCATCTTGTGACACTTTTTCATATGCTTCTTTATCCCCTTTGTCGACAAACAACCCACCACCCGACTTTCATTTCGTGACCTCACACTTTCAAATACTCGTCAAACCACCACTAATTCGGACTTCACACTCGACCTCTATCTCGTGACCTCACACTTTTAAATGCTCGTCAAAATAAAAATGTGAATATTTAACCGCTACACCACTTGATATTGTTGAAATAATTTTATTATCTAGTGTAAGTATATATATTTAGTATTTAATATTTATTATCAATTAATTAATTTTTATAATAATAAAAAAATTATTTATACTCATATAAATATATATATATATATATCATTGTATCAACATAAACTAACAATAAACTAACGATTGCACAATATTTTAAATAATTTTAGATATTTATTTTATAAATTCAAACTAAAAAAAATGTATAGAAAATAATCAAACAAAATTATATATAAAAATAATTAAATATCATATATATATAATATGAAAATCTCATCTCAGCGGTCGATTTCGATCAAAATCTCACATTTTCGTCTTCCAAAAACCAAGTTCAGTATTAGTCGGCCTCTCTCTAATGGCTTCCCTTAAGCAAACTCCAACATTTTCCAGTCATCCTCTTCGTCTTCCACGCGAATTATATATACATTAAAAAAAATTGAGGATAGAAAAAATACATGCACATGGATAATGCTTACTCTTCGACCCATCACCATACATAAACATTAAACGGTTCACAAACTCAAATATTTTATAAAACTTTAATTTGGTTCTTCAAATTTTAATTTATGTCAATTTTATATATTTAGTTTCCTATATAATTTTTTTTATATGTTTAATTTTTTTTATCTTATATATTTTATTATTATGATTTAAATATCATAAAGTTAAAAATTAACAAAATTTAATTTTATTAAAATAAAATACAAAATACAAAAATAAAATATAATAATTGGTTAAAAGCTACAAAATTGAAAGAAAAAAATTGAGATTTCTAAATTAATGATGCTTAATTTGTTTTTTTTATGTATATAAAATTATTTATTTATAATTAATTTTATCATAATTTTTTTTAATGGGCATAGGTTTGAAAAAGTATTGGGTTCATTTTGTAAGGTTGATAAATATATATGTAGTATTGAAAAAGTTAGTATAAGAAAAGAATATTCTAAGAATATTATTTTGAGTTTGAAAATTAGTTTTTGGGTTAGAGTAAAATTACTGTTTGATGTGATATTTACTGCATTTTGGATTTGAGAATGAATTTGTGGGTTGGAGACGGTCTAAAGTCCTGGGTAGGGATGACAATGGGGCGGTTCGGGTGGGGAATGCATTTACCATCCCCGCCACGTTCAATTTCGGGGAATCCCCGCGGGGCAGCGTTAATAAAAAAAATTTTAAAAATAAAAAATTTATAAAATAAAATTATATAAACGAATTTTTTAATATAATATATATTGTAATATATTGAAATTTTATATTATTTTAAAAAAAAATAAACTTATGAATCTTATAAAATATCGAAATAAATAAATATTTTGATGATTTAATATATATTTCATTGTGTTTATAGTGTTCGGGGCAGAATCGGGTTGAGATCGGGGCGGGGACACAAATACCATCCCCACTCCATCCCCGTTCAGTTTTGGGGGAAACCGTCCTAAATGGAATAATTCAGTTCGGTTTTTGTGGAGCGGTTTCAAATTTTCATCATTATGGGTTGAGTCCGTTATATATATATATATATATATATATATATATATATATATATATATATATATATATATATATATATAATTCAACCAAATATTATTATACTTCTAACAAGTGCCACCTAATTATTACAGCAATAAACAAAAAGAGATTATAGTAGACAGACCAGGTGTAACTTTTTTTGTTTGTCGTTGTTAAACCATTCCTCTTTTGGGTTTTCATTATTGTTAATTTTGTTATTATTATTATTAGAAGCATGCTTATTATGAAAAGTAGTAAACAACAAGCAAGAAAAACACTATCTAAACTACTATGAATAAATTATCAAGAAGGGTTGAATTTGATTAATTAATTAATTGTAAACAGATGAAATATTAATAATACAGTTTGAAGATCATCGATCAAGAAATATTTTTATTAATTTTGAATCTTTGATCAATACATTCTCATCACTGATCCACCCATCCTCCACCTGCTGCTGCTGCTGTTGTTGTTCCTCCATTGAAGATTCTCCACTTCTTTCGAAGAACATGATCTAGCACTCTGGTTCCTCTCCAAAACAATCTTCTTCCCATTCCCATTCCCATTCCCATTCCCATTCCCATTTCCATTAATTCCATTACCAAATTCATACGAATTCCTAAAACTTATACTGCTCTTACTTCTTAACATCATCGGATTAAAAGCTCTCTCCTCCACCTTCCTCACCTCCGGCCAAGACACACTCATAACCGATCCAGCTTCAACCCCACCACTTGATCCGCTATTCTCACTTCTCTTTGATCGCCGGTGAAGAATAAAACCCAAAATGTTAAATCCATTCATCCATTTCCTTGTTTTCTTAGGACCCTTTAAAACCTCACTATTCTCAATCAAAACGGTGGCCGGAGATACTTTACCCTTCGTCGTTGTTTCATCGACAAATGCTGACGTCATCTTCCGAATTGAAACAGAGTGGTCGAAGCTCGGTTTCCGCCGTGAAGATGAGTCGGCGTAATATTCACGAGTCAGATTCGTTCCTCCTGGAATCAACCCACCAGCTTTAAAATAACCATCACACGAAGCTCGAGGTGGGTCGTCGAATGAAAAACGTGGGTCTTGATCAAGAGACAACCGACAGCCGTCTAGTGAAAACCTAGGAGCAATGTCGCAAGAACGACGACCCATTTGGAACCGATCTTGATTGGAAACGATAAAGTTGTGTTCTTTATCTTGTTTCTTTGAGTTCTTCTGATCTTTTCCCCTCCATTTTTTCAATTTCTTGCTGAAAACAGATGCGGCGGACCAAATTGTGCCGTTCTCCTTACCCAAATTGAAAACATTCATCAGAGAAGATCGGTGAGAAGAAATCGAAGCATGAAAAAAGTTTCAGTCTTTAATTAATGGGCGTCTTCTTCAATGATATATGCTTTATCCTTTCTTTTTTATGAATCATCGACCACCAACAGACAAATATTTAAAAAGAACACTCTCCGTCAAAAGCGCCTTACATTAGTGATTATTGTTTTCGTGAATTACAACAGTTAACAGTGTTACAGTGTACCATTCTTGTCTAGGGCCTGTTTGTTTTATTGTTTTTATTGGACGAATTAAATTGTATTCTTTTTTGTCAACGACAAGAAATCCTTGGTCGATTTTCTTTTTAGAGCTTCTTTGTTAACAACTATTTTATTTGAAGTGTTTTGAGATAATATGGATGATTTTGAAGTTATCAACCAAACGAGCTCTAAGAGTTAATAATTAGAAGTATTTTGAATCATTTGGTGGAAGAAAAAGTTGAACTAATTCAAGATCTAGAGACAAACTGTGGACCCAATCAAACCCTTTTTTATATGTGTTTTCATATTCTTCTTCAATCTTCTCCATATACAACTTTATAAACAGTTTCTTCATTTTAAAATTTGTTTATTATGTGGTTAATGTATTTTGGATTGATTGAGAAATTGGATAGTTAGGTATGAATAGACTCGATTGAGTCAACTCTTAATAAGTAATGAATTGGAGTATTAGTTTGATTCAGCTTGAATAGCAGTTATTATGTTTATAGTTAAACCGAATCAGTTATGCGACAAGTTATGAATTTGATTAAATGATTAAGTGTATTTATGGGTTATATGTTTAACCCGTTGTAATTAGTAGCACTCCAATGAAGAAGTGAAACTCAACGTTTTTACAACTCCATCAAGTTAGTCTAGTGATAATAGTTGGTTTAAGAGACCAAAATATTACGGGTTCGATTAAATCTGAAAATATTTTGAGTTTAAACGGTGTGTCATGTTAGCTCTACTTTAATTCAAAAATATATATTGTGTTTAATAAACTTAATAGTTAGCTTATTATTCTTATTTATTTTAAATTATCGAATTTATTTCTTAAACTCTAATGTATATTTACTTTTATTTATACACTGTATTTTTTATTGCAAAAATTACTTATTTTTTTTTTTTACAGAATCACAACTTAAAAAGAAAAAATCAATTCTACAAAATTAAATTTATCGTGCTTAAAAGTTGAATGCTACATGACAATGGTCAAATTAAGTTTTTTCAAAACTCACAAATTTAAAATTCTTTATTGTTAAAATTTGATAAAAGGAGATTTGTTTTAACGGAGTCTTAAAATTTTATAAAATGAGATTTGTCTTAACGGGTTCAAAAGTCGTCAATTTATTATTTACGCTGTATTTATAAATAAATAAAAATTTATCATTAATTTAACTATCAATTTCATTAAATTGAAAAGTTTTGGATACCAAAATTTACTGAAATTTGATAGTTAAATTATTGATATGATTAAGGATGACAATTTGAAACTGTTCCTAACCGAACTGAATCGTCCCAGGCTTTTTTTTACTTTTCTTATTCTATCAAATCTCAGAAGAAACTATATAATTTTTTTAAAATGAAGTTAGAATGAAATTAAAGTTAAAAGTATAAATATTATTAAATTTGTTAATGTATATATAATTAAATTATATTTCATAATATTATTTCATAAAATCATAATCTAATAAGATATTATAAAAAAAATATTTTAAAGTAGAATAAAAATAAAAAAATCGCTCAAACCCAACTCTTGCTCCGGAACTAGGCAAGCCGATTACGGTCAATATACATTTGTATAAATATTTAAACCTAATTGAGTTTAAAAAAATTAAATTCGATTCTCACTTAATAAAATGTTTTAGATTGAAGTAAGATTTTAATACAAACTAATTCTTAAAATTTTAAAAAATAAAAAGTTATAATATGTATTTTTTTTTTTTAAATGTTCATATTATCATGTTAACTTCAACTTCTTCACATAACCTATATATATACATAACCTATATATATATACATATAACCTCTATATATATACATATAACCTCTATATATATACATATAACCTCTATATATATATATATATATATATATATATATATATATATATATATATATATATATATATATATATATATATATTAAAATACTTTCAATATTACAACCATCAAGATCATGAACATTGAGAGATCAATTTGTAAATTTAATTTCTATGCCTCCCTTTTGTGCTTTGTTGGAATTTCAGTTATCAATTATATACATTATAACCATTGGCTTTCTTCAATTTGTTAATCAATGAAAATAAAAGTTATAATACTTAATTATTGGTAACTCAATCTTATAATGGTGTGAAAAATGATTTAAATTGAATATCACTAATTTATAACAAATTTTATGTTTTTTATATTAAGAATATGTCAATATTAATTCTTAGTTTGAATTGCTATTATAATTATATATTTATATTTAATTATTTTTGTTGTTTTATTTAAAAATTATTCGATTATTTTTATTATTTGAACTCAATTATATATTTTAATATATGACATTTTTAATTTATACAACATTCTAATAAATATTTACATAAATATTATAAACATGAATCAATCATCTAGAGACTTTGATATTTGTATGCTCATTTTGAATACAGTATTCACTCCCCTTGTTATAATTTTGTTTTTCAATTAATAATCAATAATATACAAAACTTATTTTTTCAATTAGTAATACGAATCAGATGACTTCACCTATTTTGCGGAATAAATATAATAGAACATTAAAAATATTATAAGTGATATGTATCAGATTTAAAGGTTCCAACAATTTCTTTAAAGTTTATAAAAAAAAATAATAATTAAAATGATAACCATATATATTATTACGATTAATATAAAGTCAAAGTCAAATAATTAAATTTCATTTGTTTTTGAGAATGAATATTTTGTTATCCGACTCATCCCTGATCGAAAGGGCAACACTTCTTTTCACGGTTGATTGAGTTGGTTTATATTTTATCTTAACAAATTTTCTGCTGCACTTAATATATACTTTGTTTGGTCTTTAATCATTTATGATTTTTATGTTATTAGTCTATAAATAATTTTTTTATAAATATATGATTATATAATAATAGTTTTAGGTGAAATTTTATTCTAGAACTCATAAATTTGTTATAGAAACTTTATTTTCTAACTCAAGTCATACTTGTATCGTAGTTATAATATGCATGTTACACAACTTTAATATTCATGTAACTGCTTATGATACTAAATTTTACCACTCTCATTTAAATACTACAAATTGACATGCTAAACGAGATGTATGATCATAAATTTATCATAAATGATTTATTTAATTAATGAAAAATTTGGCATGCATTGACAACATAACCACAACCTATTTTAAAATTGGTCATCTTCTAAATTATCTTGCATCTTTCATTACATATAAATATAATTCAAGAATCATGTTTGGAAACAAGTTTTTTTATTAAATTGAGCATATCTAGAGGGGATCAACTTCTACAGGTAATCGAGAGAAAACTACAAGAGATATTTTTTATTTTTAATATAATATTTATTAATTAATATTTTATACAAGAAATTTCACAAAAATATTGACATATTTTATATATTTTGATAATTAATCTTCAAATTACATTTTTTTTAATTTAGATTTTAAGTTTCACTGGGTTGATTTTAATTTGTTTGTTGAGTTTCATAATTTTTAATAGAATCAAGTTTAAAAAATCATGTAAGTAAGGATTGAACCATTTTAAAATTAATTTTCATCTCACCTTATTAGTTATTAAAAATAGTATATATGTTTATATAATAATGTTGTAATGTGTGCATCTAAAATTATAATAATAATAATAATACAATATTTTAGAAAACAAATATAAATGTACAAAATATAAACGTTATTTTATAAATATTATCAGGTTTTCCTACAAACATTTGTTTGCCAAAGGAATTAGGAACAAAGGCAAGCTGTTGCAGCTGTTATGGTTATTGATAATGATGGTAAGCAGCAATTAAGAGAACAATTGAGATGGTTGGACTGGTTGAAGTGGAAATTCAGAATGGTAAAGAAGAATAGAGTTTGAATACAGGGTATTAGAAGGATGCAAAACATAAATAAAAGAATGTCATTGACAATGACAGTATACCAGAATGGTAGATGGTGATTTGGATCTTAAGGCAACTAAGCCAATCACAAGGGACAATCAACTATATGATTTGAGGTTCCCAAGTGGTATGACTATAAATGCTATTTATGTGCATAGGCTGAAAAGGGATCGGAGGTGGGTGATTTTGATTCCACAACAAATGAAGGTCGAGTTCCAAACACCTATACTTCATCAGTGAAAGAATTAAATCCGTTGTGGTTAAGATCCAAAGACATGTAGCTCAAAAATTCAATAATAACAATTAAACACTAAGTGAAAGTGTTGAAACAACTCGGCCAAAATCAGCAAGAGCAAGGAAGAGATCAAAGAAGAAAAAGACAAAAATGAGCACGAAGACAGAAGTTAAACTCTTATATGCACATTCATGAATATTGTAACATAGAATATGATGGGGGCTCAATGACCCACCTAAGAGCAAAGAAATCAGGTGTACTATTGAAAAGCACAAAATTGCAATTATTGGTATTCTAGAAACCAAAGTTAAACTCGAAAATATTGATCGGATCAGTTCTCTTTTCTTTAGTGGAGGTTGTAATTTGATTCATAATTCTAACTCAAGAACATGCATAATATGGGTGGGATGAGATTTAAATATTGTGGATGTAAAAAAAATTATTCAGATGATATGGTTATTATGGTTAAAGTCATATGTAAGAAGACGCTCATAAAATTTCAAATTGTAGTGGTCTATGACAACAACTCAACTCTGAATATGAACAGAATTAACTCTAGAAGAGTCTTTGGAACTAGATTGACAATAGTATGACATGGGCCATTATGGGGACTTCAATTCAATTTCATGAGATATGCACATGAAAGAATGCCGACAACTGAGATTATATGCAAGGAATGATTGAGTTCAATTAGTGCATGATTAATATTGGATGTATCGAGCCAACCAATTTGGACAGCATGTTCACATGGTCAATAACACGAAGAAATGAGAAAACTAGAAAGAGTCAAATTGATCTGGGATTAATCAAAGAAGAAAGAAGAATGGGTTATTCAATTTCTAAGTAGTCAAGTTGAAGTTATTACTTTGAAGATATTTGATTATTGTCCAATCAAACTCTTCTGAAAAAAGGAAAGAAGAATGAAAAGACTATTCAAGTTTCTTCAATTTCTGCATGGAAAGTGGTGAGTTTAGAGTAATCTTGGATGATGTTGGTGGAAGCAGGTACAAGGAACAAGAATTTTTTTTGTTAAGGAAAAATTGAGAATGCTTAAAACCGGTTTCAAAGACTGGACAACAAAAATTACAGTAATATTTCGAATAGAGCTGCTAAAGCAAGGGCCGAACTTAGAAAATTTAAAGTCAATTTATGAGAAGTGAAGATCCAGAACATGTTGAAATTAAGGAAAGATCGGCAATAGCTTCTTTTTGGTCACTTAGTATGAATGAAAAGAGTTTTATTAAACAGATCGAGGCAAAGTTGGATGCCTTTGGGGATAAAAACATTTCCTTCTTCTACATGAAGTGTTCAATTAGAAATCTCAGAAATATTGTGTACAAACTTAAGAGGAGCAATGGTGAGGTCGCTCAAGGGTAAAAACAAATTAATGAAGAAGACATTAATTATTACCGGGAATTCATTGTAACAATGAAAGAGGTTATTGATTGCAGCACTATTCTTCGTCAGATTGTTCATAAAAGGGTCACATAAGAGGAGAGGAGAGAATTGTTTGAGGTTGTTACTAACAAGGATATTGAACAATCACTTTTCAGCATTAATGAGGACAAAAGCTTAGGCTTGATGGTTTCAATGCAACGTTCTTCCAGGAAAATTGGGATGTTGTCGGTAATGATATCTGTGAAGGGGTTAATGAATTCTGTAACATTAGGAGAATGCTCAAGTAGTGGAATGCCACGGTGCTGAATCTTATATTGAAGTGTTTAATACCTGAAAAGATTTAGGATTTCTAACTCATTTCTTGTTCCAGTGTCATTTATAAAATTATCTCAAAAACATTTCAAAACGTCTTAATCCTGTTATTTCTAAACTTATTAGTCTTGAACAATCAACATTCATACGATCAACATTCATACGATCAACATTCATACATGTTCGATCTTTATCACATAATATTCTTCTATTATGATAAAAATATTATTTCACCTCAAATAGCTATTAAGATTAACTTAGAAAGTTTTTTACTAATACTATTCATGAGTTCTTAGTGGTTTATGGATTTCCTTACATTTTAAATAATTGAATTTTGCAGTGCATCTCTACTCCCTACTTTATCGTTTATGTGAATGACACCCATGGTGGATATTTAAGAGGGGAAAATGATGTGAGGTAAGGAGATCCTCTCTCTTCATACATATTTATTCTCATCATGGAGATCTTTGATTGCATTTTCAAAATTCTTCTCAAGGAATCGACCATACATCCACCATCCATACTATAGGGAGGAGAACATTACCCACCTATATTTTGTAGATGGTCTTTTAATTGTGGCACATGCTAACGTTGACTCCATCACTACTAATAAGGATGCATTAACCTTCTTTTCTAGTGTTACATGTTTGTTTATTAATGAGAGAAAAAAGTCTTGCATTTTATGGCGGTGTTAAGGAGGAGACAAATGCAACAATTTTCAACATTCTTGGAATAAAGAGGGCACATTACCTCTTCGATATCTTGGAATTCCACTAACGTCTAAATAGCACCAAGTCACACACTATAGGCCACTTATTGAGAAGGTAGAAAACTCAATCATGGGTTGGGATAAAAATGCATCATGGGCACAACAGATGGTTCTACCGAAAAAAGTGATGAAAGAACTTGATCAATTTTTGAGAAATTTTATTTGGGGAGCCAACGGTGAGGTTAAAAGAAAGTGAGATGGCAAGATGTGTGTAAACCGAAGGAGGAAGGAGGCGTTGACATACAAAATTGTGTGGAATATAATAAGGCTTTAATATAGGCACTTTTGATTAGTTGCAAAGAAACAAGACTCGTTGTAGGTGAAATGAGTGCATTCGAGCATGAAGAGGAAAATGAGCAATTAGACGTGCATGATAAAAAGAATATGGCTTGGTCATTAAAGAAAATTCTGAAACTAAAAGAGAGTGATTGGAAACTAATTGACTTACAAATTGGTGATGGAAGAGGAACCTTATTTTGGCATGATCAATGGTTTGAAAATCAGCTAATTATCCTAAAAATAGTTTTAACTATCACGAATCATAACAGATTGCCATACGGCTACACTACACGAGGTTAGAGACGGGGAATGGAACATCCTTCTAAGGAGAATTCCAAAAGGTATAAGGATCTTTGACTTTATTTGCGAATTGTAGATTGAAAGTGAAGGCAAATTTATTTTGAAGCTTACTTGGGACATTATTCAAACTAAAGGGAAACAATTACGTGGTTTCATCTAGTGTGGTCCCCTAAGGTCACCCTAAGATATCAACTCATTATGTAGTTAGTCTTCTGTGAAAGATTAACAACAATGGATCGAATCAAGCATTACATCATGGGATCAAATCAAGCATTATATAGATATTCCATATTCAAAATGAATTTTGTGTGTTGGAGAAAAAGAATCCAAGGATCATCTATTTAGAAAATATCCATTTGCATATGTGATTTGGGAGCATTTTTTCAAATCCATGGGGTTCTTTAATTTCTCTATGGAATGGAAGGAAATCAAGGAAATAGTCTCACTAAAATAAAAGGTAATCGCTTCTCTTCAAATGTTTCTTTGTTACAGTTATTTATCACATTTGGATGAAGCGAAAATTAAAAGTTGTTACAAGAATTCGAAGTAATGAGGAGCAAGTTTAGAGAAATATCATCTTTAATGGCAACACACTCAAGCACACATGGAGGCGAATTCTCATGAATGAACAGAATATGTCGTTATTCCAAATGTGGAATATCTCATATTGGAAAGTCATTAAAATTTCTTTGTTTAAGGCGTGATAAATCCTCTTGTCGATTGATTGATTATTAAAGCATTTTAATTTGTTTTAAATTGTTGTCTTTTTTATTTGGTTGTGTTTGATTCCGTACAAATTAGAAGAAATGGTTATTTTACCTTAATTTCTAGAACTCGTGTTTCTTTTTTCCCTTTTTGAGTTTTTTAACAAAATGATATAAGTAATTGAAAAAAAAAACATTTGTTTGATCAAATAAAAAAACACCCCAATATTTTATTTATTCTTTCTCTTCTTTTTTAGGCTTAATAACGAGTAATTTTGATTAATTTTATGAAGGATATCCTTGAATTAGAGATTGAAGTGTGGCTTAATGTGCACGAGATTTCACTCCTCTCGTATGTTTTCCACCCAAGCCCTTCTTTATCGAAAAACTACATTGTCAGTTGAAGAAGTTAATTGATCTATCGCAAGGTTATATGCAAGTAGAAAAGTGTGTATCGAAGCCGAAAAAAGGTTATTCCGGCTAGATTTTATCAATGATTGAAAATATTATTACTTTGAACGTTTATATGTTAAATTATGGTGTGAAGAGATTGTCATTAATACAATAATAGGAACTCATGGTTGTGGCATATAATGTTTTAGTGAGACTAAAATTTGGAAGATGAATTAGCGGATTATTAGGGGATCTTTGTAATTGGCAGTTGTGTGGTTGTGAGACTCTTGATTCTATAAGGGCATCAAGTGGAATATTTGGTGCATGGAATGAAGACATGTATGGGAAAATAGATGTTAATTTGGACAAATACTCGGTTAATGTTTGTTGAGTCAATCAAAATAAACTTAGGAAATAAGTTTATGAGCTGACAATATTTTTATGATGGGTGGATTAATTAAAATAGAACTTAGTTATGCACAAGGAAAGCTAAAGAGCTTAATTTAATGTTGCAAATGAATAAGACTAAACTGTGAACCGTCTTTGTCCAGGTACATCTAAAGGAAACATAAGCAAACAGTTTGGTCGGTAGACAACGTCTAACCTCTTCAGACGTGGTCTAGAGTACGCGAATAGACGTCATCTAACTCCTTTAGACGTGGTCTAAAGGAAAGCGCAGTTAGACACGGTTTAACTCCTTTAGACCTAGTCTAAAAGAAAACGTAGTTAGACGCGGTCTAACTTCTTTAGACGTGGTCTAAAGGAAAGCGCAGTTAGACGCGGTCTAACTCCTTTAGACGTGGTCTAAAGGAAAGCACAGTTAGACGCGATCTAACTCCTTAAACGTGGTCTAAAGGAAAACGCAGTTAGACGCGGTCTGACTCCTTTAGACCACGTCTAAAGGAAAGTGCGGTTAGACGCGGTCTGACTCCTTTAGACGTGGTCTAAAAGAAAGCACAGTTAGACGCGATCTGACTGCTTTAGACGTGGTCTAAAGGAAAGCTCAGTTAGACACAGTCTGACTCCTTTAGACGTGGTCTAAAGGAAAGTGTAGTTAGACGCGATCTAACTCCTTTAAACATGGTTTAAAGGAAAGCGCAGTTAGACGCGGTTTAACTCCTTAGACGTGGTCTAAAGAAAAGCCTAGTTAGACGCGGTATAACTCCTTTAGACGTGATCTAAAGGAAAACATAGTTAGATGCGGTCTAACTACTTTAGACGTGGTTTAGATGAGTGTGGTGTAATTTATTAAATAATAAAAATAATTCATAATTTTAAAAGAGCAATATAAAATTTTATGTTTATATATAAACAGGACCGACCCCGAGATTTGGGCTGCCCAACCCCTATTAGAAAAAAAATGTCGATATTTTTTGTTGCACTAAATCTAGTTTAAAATTTTTGATAAAAAAAATTTTTTTGGTGAAGTTTGAAACCATAGCCAGTTTAAAATTTTAGTTCTTATCTTCCACCACTAAGTTACAAGCATTCTTTATTTAAAAATACAATAAATTTTATTAAATATCTCAATAAGTGAAATAAATGGGGGGTTTTGCCAGACTTACACTGGGCTTACCCTGGCGGCTTACCCTAGGGACTTACCCTAGGACTGGTATTGTATATAAACTAAAAATATATTTTTAATAATATTTATATCTTATAGAACTATATTTCCAATTACACTTTTCATTTTTCATATCAAAAACTTAACCAGAAACCTATAAAAATAATTCTCGATTTCTAAGAGTCAGACCAAAACAGCTCCAGACACATAAACGTCTAATATATATATTTATAAAATATTTTATTGATGTAATTAAGTTAATAAATATTCGATCAAGCATATCCGGCGCGTGTAGCAATAAATATATATTATTATTATTATTATTATTATTATTATTTTATATATATATATATTCTGCAACAAACTTCAAGCAAAAAAAAATAGCTCACCAACCCCAACAAGATCTACCAGTTTGGTTTGATATTGACCAGATTACCATTTCCATTTGAAATGCCTATACCAAATCAAAATTAAAATATTAATTTATAAGTTAAACAATATATTTGATTAAATCAACTAACGATCAACAATAAGTTTAATTAAATAACAAATAACAATATATTGCGTGTCTGAATGTAATTTAAATAAATCAATTTCTTCTCCATCTAATATTAAGAATAGTTGACCTTTTATCCACATTTTAAATCGAACATTAAAAAGAAAAAAACATTATTTTGATATAATTCAACATTAAATAATCAATTCATTAAAATAAATTAATTTTGATATAAGCCTCAATTTTCTTTTATAAAAAGAACAATTCTTATTAAATTGGAGTTACATATAATCAATTAATTAATAAATAATACAAACAATTGATTATATGAGTATTAAATTTTAATAAACTTTTACAAAATTAAAAATTCTAATAAACAAAGATTTAAATAATCATGCAATTGGTTAAGGGTCACTCAAAGATCTTAACTCATTTGAGTCTTAAACGAAGAGTGTTGAGATAGATTAATTGAATAACCAATAAAATGGTATCGAGATAATCTCTACCAAATATTTTGAGCGGCAGTTAAAATTCTAATATCCTGCCAAATGATAATTTTTAACTGTATAGTCAGTAAGAAACTGGTATATATTATGGGAAAATACATTTAAGAGGAAAGCATGAATATTAAAGATAAATCAAATAACATTATTAAAATTATAAATAAAAAAAAAACAACTCCAAATCTAATATTTTGTATCTTCTACTACTATAATTTATATATATATATATATTTTTGTTTGAATACATCTACATTTTATTTTCACTTAAAATATTTCAAATAAATGTGAAAAACATGAGAGTAATTCTAGTTATTTACATTAAAAATTTTATATTTGAAATTTTATATAAGTTTTAAAAAGAATAATTATAAATTTATTTATTTTTTTATTGTAAGAAATTTGAATATTCATCCATTCATTTCTATTTAAGACATTCTAAGTTATTAATAGGGTGAATTTTTATTTTATTTTATTTAATATTAATTTCATTAATAATTTTTTAGTTTAAAGCCAACTTTACTCTAGATGAGTCTCTTCACTATCTACTTATTTTTTTTTAATATACTTACATTTCTATTCACTTTTAAAAAATATCAAGTTTCTCTAAACCTATTAATTACACATTTTATTTTATAAACTTATTAATTAATTATTTTATAAATATAAAATATATATAATTAAAATTAATAATACTTAATTAAATAATTTAAATAAATTTAAATATTATATATTAAAATAAAATACATTACATAAATATTAAATAAAATATATTAAAATAACACATACTTTATCTTTATTTAATTTATAAATATAATACATATAATTAAAATTAAACCTACTAATTTAAATAAATATACATCACATAAACATTAAAATAAAGTTATATTAATAAAATTGAATTATAAAAATAAAATATGTATTTTATTTTAATGTTTATATAATGTATTTTATTTTATAATATTTATTTGAATAAATTCTTAATTTTAGAAATTGTAAGTTTAATTTCTATTATATATATTATATTTGTAAAATTAAGTAAAGATAAAAATAAATAATTTAAATAAATATACATTATATAAATATTAAAATAAAATATATAAAGATAAATTAAATTGTATGAATAAAATTCAATTCTATTCTACCCATCTAAAATTGGAATTTTTGTTTTATAATAACATTGAATATATTATATTTATACAATTAATTAAGTAAAGATAAAAATAAATAATTCAAATAAATATAGATGGTATAAATTGTATAAAGATAATATAAAGTTGTATTAATAAAATAATGTATAAAGATAAAATAAAGTTTTATTTAATGAATTTTATTTTTAACTTTTATTTTAGTTTATAATATTTGTTTGAATTATTTAATTTAGTATGTTTAATTTTAATTATATATATTATATTTATAAAATTAAATAAAAATAAAAAATGTTAAGATTTATATAATATATTTTATTTTAATATTTATATAATGTATTTTATTTTAATATTTAAAATTTATTTTAATTAACTGTTATTAATTTTATTTGTATATATTTTATATTTATAAAATGATGGAATTATTAAGTTTAGATATAGAAATGTGTAATTAGTTATTGGATTTAGGGAGAAGATGTGGTATATAAAAAAAAAAGTAAATGAATTGAATGTGGATAGACATGGAATGATTCCTAAATGTTATCTTAAAATTTGAAAATACCAAGTCTTGTGTTAATGGGATTAAATCAAATTAAATAGGGAAATGCATTAAATTAAAACATTGATTATTAAAAATAAAAAAATATAAAAAAAAAAAAAAAAATCTCTATCATATCTCTACTTCCACCAACCCTGTCTTAGTAGTGTATTTTAAACTAATCTTCTTCTCCCCCCACCAAACCATTTTTTTTTTCTACACCAACCTAGTTTATTACTAATAAAAATATCAATTATAATTTAAAATAAAATATTTTATGGTAGTTTTCTCATTGAATTATTCATTTATAGATTTATTAATAGATCTTCTTCCTCTCTCTCAAACATACTACGGTATTCTTCTGTTTTTTATGGCAGGCGTTACACCAACTAGATCTCTATTACATTCATTATCCAATCAGAAATCTAAAAAAGATTCAATTTTCACCGATTCTAGAATAACCCAATTGAGTTTCGATTCGAGAAGACGAACCAGATTGGTCAATGGCGTGTCGATCATAGGAGAGAAGTTTATCAGAAAAACAGACCACGTGGACGGAAAACAGAGACGATGGAAGGCGGTAATAGTAAAGTGTACCGCCGACGGGATGGAGGGTTCTCTTATGTCGCCGGAAAGAAGATTCGGACGTCGGACCTCCGTGCCGGAGAGGTACAAGGTGGTGGCACTAATTGCTTGTGTCATGTGTCTATGTAATGCAGATAGAGTCGTCATGTCAGTCGCCGTCGTTCCTTTATCCGTTAAACATGGCTGGAGTAGCTCTTTTCTTGGCATTGTTCAAGTTAGTATTCGTTCATTTTCATTTCCCATTTTCCGATTTGAATCAATCTAGAATTTAGTAACCCTTTGAACTGTTTATTGTATTTATTGTGTAGTCTTCGTTTCTATGGGGATACATATTCTCATCGATGATTGGAGGAGCTTTAGTTGATAAATATGGAGGAAAACGAGTAATAGGATGGGGAGTAGGTTTATGGTCATTAGCCACATTGCTAACTCCTTTAGCTGCAGCCCATTCAACCGCATCCCTTTTAGTGGTTCGAGCTTTCTTCGGTCTAGCTGAAGGTGTGGCTCTTCCTTCCATGAACACTCTTCTATCTCGATGGTTTCCTACTCACGAAAGAGCAACCGCGGTTGGAATATCAATGGGTGGATTTCATATGGGTAATGTTTTTGGATTAGGGTTAACCCCAATTGCAATGTCATCTTCTATTGGAATTTCAGGCCCTTTCATTTTATTTGCATCTCTTGGTTTGTTATGGCTATCAACATGGGCTTACTCTGTTTCAAATGATCCAAATCATAGTCTTTCTATTACAAAGTCAGAACTTCGCTTAATTCGACAAGGAAAATCAGATGATGCTATGGTTAATCGCGGAGAGCTTCCACCTTTGCGACTCCTTTTCTCGAAATTACCCACTTGGGCTATCATATTTGCCAATATTACCAACAATTGGGTAAGCCTGCCTTATACTAACTTTGTCATTCTCATTCGCATTATCTGATGAATCATGTTAATATTGATGCAGGGATACTTTGTTCTTCTATCATGGATGCCTGTTTACTTCAAAACTGTAAGTAAAAACAAACATAATCATATTGTCTCATATCTTGTTGGCTGATGAAGAATGAAATGGTTTGTTTGATAGGTATTTGATGTGAATCTAAAGCAAGCAGCTTGGTTTAGTGCTGTACCTTGGGCAACGATGGCGGTTTCAGGATATGTGGCAGGAGTGGCGTCGGATTTCATGATTGGAGAAGGGTATTCATTAACGTTGGTGAGAAAAGTGATGCAGGTATATGTTATATAAAGATTCTATATATAATGATGAGTTTGATTGATCATATGATGACAATCTTTTGTTTGTGAATTGTTATTAGTCTGTTGGGTTCATTGGACCAGGAGTAGCTTTACTCTGTTTGAACTATGCAAAGACACCTACAATGGCTTCTGTTATGATCACGGTTGCTCTGAGTTTGAGCGCTTTTAGCCAAGCCGGTTTTCTACTTAACATGCAGGTAATTAAACATAATTGAATCGAATTGTGCGTCTTTATCTTAGTTTGAATTTGAATCTGAAACTGAAACTTGTTGATGATCAGGATATTGCTCCTCAATATGCAGGCTTACTTCATGGTATGATTTTGAGTTATTTTTGTTGGTAAGATTGTGAATTTGTGAGTGAAATTGTGAAAATGGTGAAATTTGCAGGAATATCGAATTCGGCTGGAACAATGGCAGCAATAGTTAGCACGATAGGGACCGGATACTTTGTTCAGTGGCTTGGATCTTTTCAAGCATTTTTGTCACTCACAGCTGTTCTTTATTTTCTTACTGCACTTTTCTGGAATTTGTTTTCTACTGGAGAAAGAATCTTTTAGCATTTTTATTTTCACACCAAAAATATTAACATTTTTTTTTGTAATGGAAAATGGGTAAGATTTTTTCATTATGATAAATGAAACACTATTTTTTAAGTAGTTCATATATTATAAAAAATGATAATAGTTTAAGCAATAAAAGTGTTTTTAAATGAACTTATTATGTTTGTATTATTGTCCATTCCTCTAATGAGTCTCCCACTTAAGTTAGTGGGAATTAATTTTTTTTATGTTTAGTTAGATTTTTTTTTTTTTAGTGGTGGTGGATAGTTAATTTTCCAAATTTTCTAATTGTTATTGATATTACAAGTTTTTTTATTTATTAAGATGGGTTGTTTTTAGTTAATGGTCTAAAAAGTTTGATTAGACCTATTTTTTCATCAAATGGTATGTTACAAATAATTGACATCGGTTTTAAATCTTAAATCTCACATAGTCGATTACCATTTATTGGTTTGGTCAGTTCGGTTAGAGAGTAGATTCAATGGTTAAAATCTTAAAAACTAAATTGAAATATCTGAAATTGTAAATGTTTCACTAATTCGGAGTTTCTCTATTTGTTTATGACCAATTTCGAAGTTGGATTTGAGATTATTTTTTTTATACTATCTTAGAGTGTTGATTTAGATGAAATAATGTTTTATGATTTTTTTAATTAAGTATATATTAACAAACTTAGTAACATTGTTTCGTTTAATTCCAATTTTAGGCGTTTTTGGTGGGTTGTTCCCTAACCATTTGAATGTATAATTAATTCATGAACAAAAAGAGTCCTTGACTTCTATTTCAATACCTTGACTTATGGTTTGACCTTAAAATTCACATCTAGAACCACTGTGCAGCTAATATGATATTTTATTATATTTAAACTTAAGTTTTGACTAAATGTTATAATAATTTTTGTTTAGTCTTAAACTCAAACCATAGTAAGATAGTTTTTAAAATTATTTGTGCAGCTGCTGCCTAGTTTGTCTCACCTTAAAGCCGCCCGACCGGTTTCAACACCCAACCCGTTTCAATAAATGGCGAATTCGATTGTAGTCGGTTTGGCCTTGTTTAGATTCAATTTTTAGTTACGCACCTAGTTTTAGTATCACTACTAATAAAATGTTATGTCGACAACAAAATATAAATACCAATGATTCCATTAAATATGACAAACCCGACAATAACATTGGTCATATATTTTGGTAAAACCTATCAGAGAAATACAAGTCATGACATGTGTAAAAGCATAAATTAAAGTCCATATGATTCAACAAGCAATTAGGGTTTCATTCAGAAATTAGAAACTCTACGAAAACAAAACAAAATGCATCTTTAATCCAATAGTCTAAGGCATTTAGTCTAACCAACACAGATTCTAAATGGGAACCTATTTTGTGAGGTATTCCTTCTATTTGTACCTAATACCTTTTAAGTTTGAAGCAACAACAAAATAATCAGCATTACAATAAGGATGAGATATAATTAAAAGTGGTTTTCAATTGAATCTAAACTGAAGCTGCTGTACCTAAATGATCACAGCAAATATTAGACAAGACAGAGCTTAACCAAACATATTTGGATGGTTGATCATCAAATTACAGCATCTAAACACAGACAGACAACACACAACAAACAGACCAAAATATGGATTTACACAAATAATAATAATAATAAGCTTACATCTTACCATCTTTGATGGATTGTTGGTCTACAGCTACTATGTTAAGCTTCTTGTACTCAAGTTCTTCAGCCATCTCCTCTGGAGCAACAGGCTGTGGCCTATTCCTCAGAATCGTCGAAAGAAACAGTGCAAACGATGCTCCTGCAGCTCCACAAGCAGTTCCGAATAATAGGGCAGACAGGATCCTAAATAGACACTCTTTTTGCTTAGGAGGAGGAGAAATGGGTGTTTTTGTCTTCTCAGGTAAAGAATTTGGATCCACCGGAAATGAATGCATCCAATTAGGGACATATCTCATCTGAAAGCTCCATGAATAGACATTAGATGTCTTAGATGTGTTTGTAGTTGATGAACTTATGCCAACAAGCATTTCCCCTTCTTTCCATACTTGAGAAAGATCGATTCGATATGAAAGTAATGGCTCAATTGGTTTAATCTCACCTGTTCTGCCTACCCTAATCTCAATCCTCTTCGAACCCGCTTGGTAATCAATCCATGTTTGCAGTTTTTTGTTATCTTCATTCAAGCTGGGATTGAGAGATGACAAATTTGCAGACTTATTCGATGCAGAACCGTTGATGTTAACCCTTACATGTTTGTTGCTGTTGTTCATGAAAGTGTAGAACTCAACTAGAACAGTCTTGTTTTTGTTTTTCATGTCCCCAAATGAATCTAGAGGAAACCCAATAGGAACCATAAAGAAAGCTAAAACAACCCCTTTTCCAGATGAGATCGAAAAGGAGAAGTTAGTAGAAAAGGATGACAATCTGGTTGGATATCCATCAAACAGATTAATGGGTTTTTTGTAAACAACACGGCCAGTGGAGATCTCAATCGAAGTGGAGACTACCTTGGCATGGCCGTAAAGGGCGAGATGTGATTCAAAGTGAGGAGAATCTTGACCGAAATGATTGAAATTGAAGGTGGAATTGGTAATGCGATGTGGGTATATGAATGGGAGACAAATAAGAGCTAGTAAACAGCAAAGGAGGAATGGGAAGTACCTTGAATTGAAAGGCCTGGCCATTTCTGAACTTGGTTTGAACTTTGAACTTGGCTGGATTGTCTTTTTGCTGGGGATTTCTCTTTAGGGTTTGAAAGGAAAAAACTATCCAATCCACAAACCCATTATTAATTGTTGTTGTTCTTGAGAAAGGAGCCAGACAGAGAAGCTATGAGTGAAAATGGGTGGTGGTGGTGGGTGGGTCAGTGAGCTAAGCTTGGAGGTTGTGAAGATTAAATACGAGTGTTTACTTCTTTTCTCTTCTTTCTTTCGCTTTCCTTCTCCTTTTCCTTTTCCTGTCCACTGGTGGTAGCAGCTGAGCAAGGGAATATAAATAAGAGATTCTTTATTAATAACTTCATGTGGGCCTCATCAACTATACTGCATTCAATTAAAGCAAGAGAGATTATTTATTAACTCTTTTCATGGCTGTAAAGCAAGAGCCAAGAACCAATCTTTAACTGCAACCCAAGAATGGTTAATTCAGATTAATTAATGTGGAAGGAAAGAAGGAAGGGGAGTTATTATATGTTTTAATATCACCATCTAATTCAATGACAATTTTTTTTTATAGTAAAAATGTAGTCTTTTCTTTATTAAAATAAATAAAAAGTTGAACCCATTAAATTATAATTGTTACATTCCAAACTCATCAAATTAAACACTATTTCTTCAATCCTTAATCCTAAAATCAATTAGTTAATAAAAAATTATAGGGTATTTCTAATTTTATATTAGAAAAATATTGTTTGATAAAAAATGAATTATTTAAATTTATTTAAATTTTAAAATGGGTTTATATTTAAATTTAATAATTTCATGATTAAAATGTAATATCTGTAGTTTTTTAAATTAAAATTAAAACCACTTACACAAACTAGCTTAATATTTGTTTGATTTGAATAGTTTTTAATTAATTTTTTTATTCATTAAACACAAATATTTTATATTATAGGTTAATACCCTTGAATCATAATTTTATAAAGCATTTTATGATTTGTTAGTCATTTTATTTGTTGTTAAACTTTGAATGTTTCTTTAAATTGTAAATCAAAAAAAATATAATAAATTATGTTATAATTTTTTAATATACATGAACTACTTAAATATATATATATATATATATATAATAAATATGATTTGTGTAATAAATAATAATATATTTTAAGTATTTTTATTAAATAAATAAACTTTCATTAAAATATTTGGTCAACAAGAGATCTGACTATTTGACTATATAATATTGGGTGATCAAACAAGCTCTAGAGCATTGGTAGAATTAAAATTGTCATTTTTTTTTAAAAAAAAAAGAGAATTGTCATTTATTAGTAAAAACAGAAAAAGACAAGAAAGGATTCCTTGGAAGTGATTTAGGGTTTCCTTTATTTTCACCTTTTTATAAGACAGCAGGCAGCAGCACACTGAGTATTGTGCCCACTTTAGCAATATATATACTTTCCAGTTTCCAGTAAAAAATATAAAATTTTATCAATTTGTTAGGCGTGCTTTACCCATTTACTTCTTCTGTTCAGTAAATTTACTTTTCTTGACCTAATAAATTCAGAATTCAAAAAATAAAGATACAGCATGGCTAGTTGTTCTTTTAAGGTGACCCCCCCAACAAACCAAAAAAAAGGATAATGACAATTCAATGAAGTGAGGTCATTTTCTTGCTTCCTCCATAACTCTCACTTTCTTTTTCTTTCTTTTTTACATTTATTAATTCACCTACCCTTAATTTACTGATGAGGAGGAACTAGCATATTTCCTATTGTTAATGGCACTCAACAATTTCCATTGATGATATTATGATGATGATGATGACTGTGGAAAGGCTCTCATGATAACCCACTGATACTATATATTTAGAAAAGGAAAAAACAGAACACAATGGAAATAAAAGAGATTAAAATAAGTCCATTATTGATTGAGAGCTCAATTTTAGTGACAAAAAAGCTTCTTTGTTTTTTTGCATAAGAAAGTTGCAACCTTGGTCAATAGGAATTGTATACACATTAACAAAGGCATTTAAAAACACTTTCTAGTGCTGAACAAGAATTTAAGTTTAAACGAGAAAATGTCAATAAATTTATCCATATATATGTATAACTAAGTTATGTTCTAGAACATTATCTAATCTAAATAATCACTCATACGAGATATTTAACAAAGAAAAAACATTTCCATAGAAATCCCAATCCATCTCAAGAAAGTTTTTTTAAGTAGGTCTGAAATAGAGACTATAACCTAAAGTTACTTGAACTATGAAGGTAGGCAGTGGCGGAACCAAATCGGGCCAACATGGGCTTATTTTTGAATTGATTTGTAGTAAGATAGAAAGAAGATGATAGGTTTAAATAGATAGTAGTAAGATAGAAAAATATAATAGGTTGAATTATGCAACATCAAGTCGTTGTAGTATAGTGGTAAGTATTCCCGCCTGTCACGCGGGTGACCTGGGTTCGATCCCCGACAACGGCGATTTTTTTACAACAGTTCTGGCTACAATTTTCTTCAATAAACTTAGTTGGTATGACTTTCATATAGATGCCACTATTAAATGTTGTTCCAATAAGGCTCTTAAAACTTAACATTTTTTAAATGTAAGACTTTCACAAATTGTGTTAAAGATATCAAATCATTAGCTAGATTAGAAACTGCATAATATAATAAACACATAAATTGTAACTTAGTTGATTCATTCATTATCAGCTGTCAACCATTTGATCATAGTTATCCTCAAAAACAATTTGCTAAAGTATATAGGAGTTTTCATAGTTAGAGTATAGCATATCAAAAGATGCTGCTTTTTGTTTTTGGTGTTATTTTTTTACAAACTCTTATAGAGGATGTCGTGTTAGAGATGAGACATTTACTAATTCAGGAATAAGAAATTGGTGAAAAATGATTGAAATATTTAATACACATGTTGGTGGTGTCGCTAGTGTTGATAATGACGCAAGAACACAATTTGAGGTTTTCAAAATCAACAACAAAATATTTCACATTTGCTACAAGCACAGAGGCACGTAATGGAGGTTGCGTATCATACTCGATTAACGACAACTTTAGATGTTATTTGATGCAAGGTTTACCTTTTCGTGGACATGACGAGTAAATGAACACTCGTAGGACACAATTATTTTCTTACACTTGTAGTTTAAGTGTAAAAAATAATTATTCTATTAGTATGTACCTAATTTTATATTTTTGTTATCGTTACTTCTTGTGTTATTTTTGTTGTAACGGAATGCGTGAGAATGACGTAAACAATAAACAGACAAAAATTTAACATGGTTCACCAAAATAAACTTAGCTACGTCAACACAGAAGAGAGACTATTATTGAGAAGATTGTTACGAAGATAATGATATATCAAACAAGAGTTATAACACAAGTTTATATAACACTCGGTCTCTGAAACTCTAATACAAAAAATCTAACCAATAGAGAATTATGTCAGTCCATTAACAAAGCCCAACTATTCAAGTATATTCAACAATTTTTTATATAATTAAAAAAAAATATTATAAAATTTAAATATTTTGAGCCCATGTTAAAATTTGATCATGATTAGGGATGACAACGGGTACCCTACCCGCTGGGTAGTGGAGTACTCATCCCCATACCCGATTTTCATTTTACTACCCGATCCCGAACTCGACGGGTATCTTTATATCTTTCTCATCCCCAATTCGTCGGGTACCTCATTACCCGAATAAAGTGTAAATTTATATATTTTATTAAAATGAAGATAAAAAAAAACATTGATGAATAACTGAACAATAAATAACTTTAAAGTAAGAATATCGAAATATACAAAAATAAAAGCATTATTTACTTATATAGTATGTTATAGATATCGAAGAACATAACAACTTTATTGTTACTATAATCAAGAAGAAAATATAGAGGAAATGTTGAAAAATATTAAGAGATGAAGATAAAGAAGGGATGAGAGAGATATTTTTTTATAGTTAAAGATGAAGAGAGAAAGATAAAGAATGATTAAGGAGAAATAAATTTTTTTATAATAAAAAAAATGTACGAAAAATAGTGAAGCGTAAGCAAGGATGAAGTGTAAATAAGATCAAATTAAATTATGTTATTATGATAAAAATAATGATGAAATATGAAAGATCACATTAATATTTAGCAATATATATATATATATATAGTCGGTACCGGGTATCAAGTTTGGGTTTCGCACACTCCCCATCTCCAACCCCAACCCCGATCGGATAGCTTCTCTCTTCCCCATACCCGACCCCGATTTAAAATACCCAAACCCGATCATAAGGGTACACATTGCCATCCCTAATCCTAATTCCGCCACTTGGTGCACGTAACCTATGATTCTTCATTATCTACACATGGCCTTTTTTTCCTAGGTGTCCGAAATAAAAAAATATTTCTATTGAAGCTTCCTAATTTAATTCAGGTTATAAAAAATCAGATTAAGATTGAGATAATTTAATCTGAAAAAGTATTCCATGAGAAAGTGGAAATTATTTTATTTTGGGTTGTTCAAGAAATTCATTATATTTGTGTATATGCTCTCCCCCAAACATATGCTACTCTATTCCATAGGATTGGAAGAATGTAGAGCAATTGAAAAACAAAAAGATCTCATTCTCTTTGGATTGATCCCTGAAAATTAATATAATAGATTACTCTCCAAGGACAGGTATTATGGCATTACTTTACCGTATATAGGTAATGAATAAAAGAAGAATTATCGATTTTGAACAACAATACCTAAGGTCCTCATAGAGTTATTGGTAATGTTGATTTTCAATCACTTTGAATGTTCAAATAGCCCTAGGTTACAATATCTAGAAATATAATGAAAAGTCATAAGCCCTTATCCTTATCCATTAAAATATAAACTCTAAGCCCAAAACTCAATAATCAATCTTCCACCTTGCACAAATATCAAACTCCTTGAAATAAGTGAAACATACCCAACATTGACTAAATATAAACATTACAGATATTAGCCAACTCAATCCTGGGTGAATAATAATATTGTTACATTCTTTGGAATTGGTAGAAATCAAGAGATAAGAAGATAATTAAATCTAGCTTAAGCATAGGACTTAAATTTTATCTTCTTATTTTGATTGTTGGTGTTTGTTGCTGATTTTGGAAGGAAAGCGATCTGTTCAAGGTCATTATGCGATCTCGAATTTGGATATACTAAGAATTGCAAGGCAGTGCTTGATTTAGACTTATGCAGAGTATAATTTAAGCTTATTTGTTTTGGAAATTAGAAGAAAAAAATGCAACTATTATATATCTATGTTGTTCTAGCTACTCTCCATTCTTCTTCTTCTTCATATATCCATGAAAGCACAATAAATAACAGTCATTGTATTAACCAATCTTCTGCTTACTGTAATTCACTATCTGAACACAAAATGGAAGTTTTACCTCAATAGTAAGTTAACTTACCTTTGATGTTAATGAATCGGCCACAATTTCATGAATATCTAAGTCTACCAATGTTTCTTTCCCAAACAAAGTAAACCCAACTGTTGCCTGCAAAGAACACAATGTAAAAAATGAGTAAACAGTAGAGAATATTTCGTTTAGATATTTCATGTTAACAGAATTACCTTCCCTGTCTTCTTATCCAGCTTCTTAAGAATACCTCCAAACTCAGCAAATGTACCAGTTAGGACTCGAACATTTGAACCCAATCTCAACTTATTATTTTGGGTGGTTGTCGATTGATCACTTGTAGGATCTGATGATTTTCGTGATCGTCTTTTTGGCTTGGACTTAGTGACTGATATTGTGACATTTTCAGAACCTGATTCAACGAATGTTGTAATTAGTTCATCAGGTTTGAGGCTGGCTACTGCTTGTTCCTTTTTTTCTTCTTCTTCAAAAGCTTGATCAGCTTTTTCTTGTTCCTCCTTGGCTTGTTTGAAAATTTCTTCCATGTCTTGAACAGATACAGCTCTAGGTAGATTAATCATTTTTTTCCTGTATGACAAATTCAAATGAGATATGAAATTTCATAGATTTATTTGATAATTTCTTCCATTTTCTTACGTGTTGCCAACTTTAGATCCAACAAAACCACCAACACCATCACACTCCCTTATGAATTCATGAATTTCCCTGTTCAGTGTGCATCTCAGAAACACACAACCAGGAAATAGAGCTTTTGGTTTGATTGAAATTGTTCCGTTTTTTAACTTCTTTTTCACCTGGGCAGCTGGGAAATATACCTGAAAATGGTTTATCAAATTTTGACCTCAATTACAGGGTTGAGTTAAGGGATTGCAGGAACACCCAAATGTTTTGGGAAAACTAAAGACATAGACAGATTTTGTAGTATCAAAGATGAAGCAGATTAGGTTTAGGGTTGATATTATTGAATGAATTGAAGTTGTTATGCTTAAACAGACAAGATTCCTCAAATATACCTGAAAATGGTTGATCAAATTACAGGGTTGAGTTAAGGGTTTTGAGAAAACCACAGACAGAGACTGATTTTGTATTATCGAAGATGAAACAGATTGAAAGGTAAGGACTTGGTATTATTGAATGAAGCTAGAAAATAGGTCTTCAATGCATATCATTGCAGGAAGAAATTCAAGATTTCAAAACAAACCCTTTTACCTGAAATTCAATATCTGGAAAATTTCGGACAAGGGCGCGAGCTAACCGTTCAGTAGTTTCCTGAGCAGTTGACCGCATAACTTTGACAGCCCACCATTCAGGACCGGTGATAGCCAGATTATCGAGATTGAGTTCTTCATTCCATGTTGCATATCTCTTCTTAGGCTTCTTTATAAGCTTCTCCTCCACTTCTTCTTTCCAATTATAACTAGGTTTACTCTCTCGCCTCTCATTTCTAAGCTGTCTTCTCTCCTTGGCAGTCAGTTCTCTTTCCTGGACAGAATCTACGGTCGCTGAGATCATACAGCGCCGACCGAACGTTGCCGTTAAATAAGGTAAAGAGAGAATCCGACAAGAAGGGTTCCATGTTAGAAGTCCCTGCTTCATCTTCTTCTTTACTGGTGAAAAGAAATCTGTTTGCTTGATTACTCATTATTTGCCTGCCATATCCTAATAGTTAAATTACTAAATTACCCACATATTGCGTTTGGATCAGTGCTTGATTTGGGGCTATAGATGGTAAAAAAGGAAAGTTCTTTATCTACCCAGTTACCAATTCTTGCTGCCCATTTCATAACCTTGCCTATTTCACCAAGCTTCCCGTTCAATTTCATGAAACCAGAGACAGAAAAGGTTAAGATATAGGACAAGTAATTTTGGAACCGACACAAAAACACGTTGACATGTTTAACCTGATTCGATTGAAATAACTCAAAGTTGACATGTTTAACCTGATTCGATTGAAATAACTCAAAATAGATTAGATAATTCGTTTATAAATTTTTTTTTTAGTTTTATGTTATTCTTTCTTTTTATTTTTTATTTTGGTGTGACTTTAATTTAATTTGAATATAAACATGTACATTAAATGCATCACATTTAATTCGAGTTGAGTTAGATAAATTGGGTTTAGGTTCGGATAATCATAAATAAACTGTCCAAATTACTAAACCAAGTTTATGTTTAACTTGTTAACCCAAATTGCAAAAATTAAGATTAGCCTTATTCTATAGGACTTGGATTCCTTTCGCATGGACTTGAATTGGGATTTATAGACACCAAAAGGGTTATCAAGTTTACCTTCTTTGAGCCTCTTTTAAGCAGAATTTAGAATTTGATGATCACCTACAAGTGGGTGTTCTCCAATTCATTAGCTTTTCAAGAATCTCCATAATTATCAGTTGGGTTTTCTCCAATTCATTAGCTTTTCAAGAATCTCCATTATTATCAGGTGGGTTTTCTCCAATTCATGTATAATCTTCTATTCTTATCATTTTCTACCTTTTTAATAACAAACTTTAATTACTATAGCGTCTCTTCTATCCTAGTGTCAGAATTTCATCAGAATTAACAAACATTCTATTGAAAATGATGAACTTGTCATGTACAAATTACAATATCAAAACAAACAACATATGAAATGACAATGTTTATTTCTTTACATTTAATCCTAAAGAGTTGTCAACTCTTTATAGAAAACCCTTATTTTATATGAAACAAATAATAATAAATGAACATATGAAATGATGATAAACAAAGCAATCATGTGATTAACAATGAGGTAGATCTAAAGGAGGAGGAGGCAGAGTAGTAGATGGAGTAGGTCCATTCTCAACTTCAAAAGCCATTGATAGGCCCCAAGGAAAGTGCACGTCCAGATGGCAATGCATCAGCCATACACCTGGATTATTCGCAGTGAAACGAACCACTGACCACCCGCCAACTGGCACAGACACTGTGTTACGTATTTGAGGATTGACTAGGTTAAACTTCTTTCGACCCTCAACCGATTCTTCATAGTTTCCAAATCCTTGTGCCAATACGTAGAAGTTGAATCCGTGAATGTGTATAGGGTGATTCTCTACTCCAAGCAGGGCAGTGTTTTGCAACACTATCTCCACGGTCGAATTGAATTTCAACTTCTTCACTTTCGTGGAAGTTGATGTGAACAAGAGTGATAGATTGAAGCCATTGATCGGGTTCGTGTAGTCGAATTCTATTGGTGGATTATCGGGGAAATCGGTAGTATAGATTCCGGTTCTGTTGTTGTTGAAAAACCCTTGGAGCATGGTTGATCTCGATGCGGAAGGTAACACGAACGACTCGTTGTTCATGCTCGCGCCGAACCGTTGGTTCGCCGGTCCTTCACAAGTGCGGTTGGCTTCGCATCGGATCAACCCTAGGTTTATCGTGACGAACATGTGTTCGTCCACGTTAAGTGGGACAGGGACCCAATGCGGGCCATTTGCAAGGCCGGTTAAGTTAGTGAAGAATTTGTGGGCCGTGGGTGTATCGTTGAAAGCCGGGAGATCGGGCATGATTGGTGTTAGAGTCGAGTCGGATTTCTCGTAGACTAGGATTCCCGTGGTGGCCGTTTGTGTGAAATTTATTCCGGGGACAGTGACGTAAGGATGCGCCGCCATGTAATATGTTTTTGCGGGTTGATTGGCGAATAGGAGCACGTCGGTTGTCTGACCGGGGCCAATTACGACGACGTCGGTTACATATGGCACGGTGTAGGCGGCGTCTATTGCGACGACGGTCATGGTGTGGTTGGCTATTTTGTAGAATAGTTGGTTGTTAAGTGCCGCATTGATGATCCTCAACATGTATGTTTTTCCCTTTTGAACGGTTATTCGATGCGTTTCTATATAGAAGAAAAGATTATATAAGAATATCATAAATAATAGCAAATTGATCAATTTGGATAAACATTTTGGGTTGTTTTTCAATTGGGATATGTTTCTAGTTAAGATTGAAGCAAACTAATCAATTATTGAAATATAATAGCAAATGTGACATCCTACTATAAGGAAAATTATGTTACCTAAAAGTTATAAATTAGAATGGATTTCCTACCTATATAATTTAGTAAAAGAAGTAATTTTTTCCGTTAAAAATAGCTATTAGGTTAAGTGCATGTTACATACTATTTGAAGAACACGGATAAAGGTCACCAGGCTGGCCGTTGATGGTATAAGCATCGGAAATTTGAGGTGCACGACCGACAGCGAAAGCCTCGTTCTCAACATCGATAACATTTGCATTCCACCATTCTCCTAAAAGAATAGGGTATTCTTTATGGGGCTTTGGGAAAGGATACGAGTTACCGGCTCTAGGGCGAATGACTAGCGCCCCATAGACGGTTGCACGAAGCCATTGAACGTGCGAGTGCCACCACAAGGTTCCTTCTTGTCCGGTAACATTGAATCGATATGTATAGTTGTTTCCAGGTTGTATGGAACATTGAGTCACGAACTCGGGTCCATCTGCCCAAGCTGTCAATAGCTGAAAAATTCCATGCCTATCAATTTATACATGATTAGTTAGAAAAAATGATATATTTATGAAATAATATGTTTAATGAGAAAATGACTAGCATAATACCAATGAATTGTGAGATTGTAGGGAGATTTATTAAAGGCATGAACAATAAGTGTATCGCCTTCACGAACATTTATTATGGGTCCTGGTAAGCTGTCATTTACCGCTGTAATAACTCGATTTTCACATAATCGTTGAACTGTTAAGTTTTGTACCTGTAAATGTAATTATATATTTTTCATCATGATCTTGAGATTTAAATAAAAAAATTAGTGTAATTATTAACACAATTAAATTTGAAACACTAAAAGGAAAGCATAAAAAAAAAAAAGAACTAATAAGTTAACCTTTGAATAATGATTATAAAAATTGAATTATTTGATAAAAAAATATTTTTATTTTTATAAATAATAAATTATTAAGAGTTTATTCAAAGAACTAAATCCACAACAAATAATGTCAATTCATCATGAAGTTGAGTCTAAAACTATAATCAACCGAAGTACCATAGTTATCATTAAACGTGAAAACACAAAAAATGTCACAAATCATGTCGGTAATGCTATAACCTATAATAACCAAAGAACACCAAATTTGTTAAGTTGTATGCTAGTTTTGCAACTAAGTACGAACGTACAAAATACTAAGAACAACATAATTAGATAGAACGAGAATGACATACATGGAAGCTATGCTCGACGATTGCAGCATAAGAACAACAACTCATGAGAAGTAGTGCTACAATATTGCACGTTACAAAGAGCGGTACCATAGAACTCGCCATTAATAATACAATCTTAATGAGAGAGATATTTAGGTATTTAATTAATAATGAATTCAATTAAGCATAATTCATCAAGTATTTATAGATAGAACAAATTGATCATGGTAGTCAGCCGCCTCATGTATACGTAGTTGCCCGTTAGCTTCTATTATTTCTTGATTACGTGCAGACATTAATTTTTCCAAATTAAATGTTTAAAACAAAGAATGTAATGTACCTATATTATGACTTTGTTCATTTCATTGAATTTTTTTAAAAAAAATAAAAAATTACAACGTATATATGTTTGAATTGGCTGCTGTAGCAGCATCCTTATCTAACTACTTAACTTGATCAATAGTCTTTGTAAATAATCTCCTTTTGACATTGATTATTATTATTATATTTATATAGCCCTAAGCAAAAAGTCATATACCAATATTGGTAGACATGTTTGTTGTTATAAAATTAAGTTTTTTTTATCTTTTAATTTTATTTTTTTAGCCGAGAAATCAAATCATAAAAGTAAAAGTCGTGTTATTTGTTAGTAAAGAGTTATTCACAACATACTCTATTCATCAAAAACCTCGGAAATGAAAATGCCTCGTGGACTAAAGTTTACAAATCTCTTTAGCAAATGCATCCCAGTTTGGGCTTATCGGACATAATTCAGGTCGCTATTTAATTTGTATTTTCTTGATTGTTAGCGATCATAATGGTTCAATATCAACAACTCATTAAGGATTTTTTTTGTCATTATTTGATAAATCAAATACGTGACAATTGGTCGCTTAGGACCGTTTTTGCCATTTAAACTACATTATGAGGTAATAGTTAGTTTTTCGAAATGAATTTTTTATCACTTTTGAAATGAATCAATAATTATTTAATTATGTAGCGTAATATTGACATCTATAGAATTCAAGTTAAGTGTCAAACTTTTTAATTTCTCACGAGTTCTCATAAATATTAGTTTTCATCATCCTGATTAACTTAATACTTTTCTAACCTAAATGTGACATGTGCCCTATTGATAAATAAATACAGATATAACTAAGAATGAGGATAGAAGGAGTTCACGTAACCAATTAAGTCAAAAGTTGAAATTCAATTGTTATTTAATTTAAGTCACATAAAATAAAAGATAGTTTAACCACAAAACCAAAATAAAGGGTCCTTGCAAAAAACATAAATCTCTATGAAATAATTGTACAAATTATATTTTTTTTAAATGAATTAATTATTATTAATTAATTAAAATAAGAAGTTATATATAGAAAATTAACTTACAAAAATAACATCAACAAAATCAAAATAATTAAATAAGAATTTTAATTTTAAATAATATAATAAATTTTATAATAATTAAAATTATAACTAAGAAATCCAATATTTTTTACCACGACTCTAATGCAAATTAATATTTTATTTCTTCTCTCATATATTTTTTTAATAATCACGGTAATGACCCATGGAAAAAAAATCATAGTCGTAATGTCATATTTAATTACCATAAATTAATTAACCAAAAGAAGGAAATTAAAAAATAAATAAAGAATGTGGCTTTAAATTATTATGGAAGCATTATAATAAATATGGCCTCCAAGGTAACTAATTAAGACTTAACCAAGAAAAGAAAAACTTTTTTCATAGACTAATTAATTAATTATTAAACCTAGTCAATTTTACTAAATTAATATTATTTTATAAGTTGTTGACGCTGAAGTCAATATATCATTATCGTGCCATTTGTTAAGTTTGGCACATAGCACCAAGATTTATACATTCAACCTAATAAGATGAATAAGAAAAAGTTAATTATTTTCTATCAATTACTATAAAAAATAAAAGTAAAAATGGACGGCTTGTTCCATGGAAAATTATGTAAAAAGGATTGTTGAGATAAATGCACATGGTTTTATTAGAGGATAGACATGAAAAAAATATTTGTTTCAAATTAGTGGAATCAAAACTAGGTATCAAAACTAGGTATCAAATACCTCAATTTATTTTATTTCTGAGGAGAAAACCTCTAACCAAGCATCTCCTAAGTTCTAGAAAATATTGAAATATTTTTGTGAATATATTATATATAGAATTATTAGTAAAAAAAACAAGACAAATAATGGAGCATTTTGATGATTTTAGTTTGGCTGTTAATTTTTCTGTAGGATCGAAACTCCTACATACCACCCTAGATCTGCCGTTACAGATTTGGTGCTCCACTCTACTCACATTCATAATATATTCATAATATATGTTCATTTTCCATTCTCTCTCTTCATTAATTTTGACTTATTTTATAAAATAATTATTTTTTTATGAAGGTGGTGTAGGATGGAGTACCAAATCTGCAACAGCAGATCTAAGCCCCTACATACATTGTGTTTCATTCAATGTATAATATTGTGTTTCATTCAATGTATAATAGATTGGCATAAGACCAAAATTAGGTTGAATGTGATTATGTAGCTGTCTTGTTTTTTAACTAAAAGATAACATGGTTGTCTAAATCACTCGAATTAATCATGCAATAAATCAAATTATAGAAGGGTAAAACAGATAATTCATAAAAAAAAATTGCTAAATTAAGACAAGCAAAACCCAAATGGTAAATTTAATATTGATGGGACTATTGTTAACATATAGTAAAGTCTCACAATTGTCTTCATATTAGGAGTCGTGTGAATTTATCATATATGATGCATGACTAATGATTAGGATTAATTCTTTAATTAGTATGAATCTCCTTTTTAAAATTTCTTTAATTAGCATGGTGATTGTCTAAGTATTAAGTATGTCTACTAAATGATGGTTTTTAACTTTTTCGATGCTATAAGAGTACCCACTTGATGTCTTTTTATTGATTAATTATACGAGTTTATGTTACATCAAACAAAGAAAAATATAGAAAACTAGTTTGTACAAGATCCTTTTTCAAAAGGGGAATGAGGTTTTCGGTAGAAGTGTTGGTTTATCAGATCGAGCCTCAGAAATTTAATGATGATACATTATGCATTATCATGGATTAACGAACACATTAATTTATTGAAGGTTATGTGATTCCTCTCTATCAAACCATCCACTATAATAGGAAGAAAAATTTGCAAGTTTAACCACCTCAACTCACATTTTTCAACACATCTCTTTTAAAAATTCTCTATAAAGAGTCATTATTGATATATGTTTTTCGAAATAAACTTTAAAAAAAACTGATTTTACAATTAGAACATTTGTAAAAAAAAATGAAAGAGAGTCGGAGGTATAAATTCATACCCTCAAAATAGTTATTGGAGGCCTATCTCCAATGAACATGATGTTCTTAAAGAAGGCTATTTTTTGCAGTTTTCACATGCAATAGGTATTCGATTTCAAGATAGAAAAGCGTCGCCTACTTACTGAAAGGAAAGCAAGACTTGCGACTAAGTCTAATTAGTGGACAGACCTTAGTCTATTTCCTCTTTACAAAATGCTCATTAGGAGCTTCCCCTATTTAAGCTAATAAGCCTTCATCCACCTTGACCATCTTCCGTTCTTTCGTTTTAGAGTGAAATTAGTTTTAAACTAAACATATTAGGCGTGGTCGTGTTGTCTAATTAGTGGACAGACAATCTCAGATGAGTTGAGATAAAGCGACGCAGAACATCGTGAGAGGGTTGGGGAGAGTCGAAGGGTCACACCGGACATCAGTCTTTAATCCACTTTCTCAGTACCCCTAAAGGCTCCTCACATGACCGAGTCCATGGAGGTTATATATTATACTATGAATGTCATTGGTGGTAGAGGGAGAGCTCTAAAAGGGGATCGATCATCGACTAGACTCTATTTCCACAATTAAAGGAGAGAGGTCTCCGGTTGGCACACAACTTAGGTAACAAACTCAGCCCAAAGTGGTGCAACCAAAAGTAGTGGGCGTCGGGAGGTGGGTTGTTTAGGTAGACTAGACGAACGTGGTTTATGTCAGACCTAAATCTTTTGAATTTCAAACATTGGGGGCGTGCCTAAAGTTGTGGCCAACTCAGAAATAAAGAACGAGAAAAGAAGAGCGAATGAGGTAGACTTGATCCAATTAAAGTTGTTTTGTAGGGCTCTTCATACGTCGGCTTGGAACTAAGGGTGTCTTGGGATCGAACCTATAAATGTGTTTTTTGGTATAACTTTAACTCTCGAGGAAGATATGTTGCTCTATAAATGAATTTAAAACAACATTTATCATGCCAATTAATTAGTGTATTAAACCCGTAGTCGAGGAGCAAATTTGACGACTCGTTGATGGTCAATCAGTTAATATTGAGAATTCACATGTTGTTGCGCCTGAACACATCATAAGACCCCTTATAGATAGAGAGGGTACATGGATTCAGTTATTTAAAATACCAACGAATATGTGGAATCATGATGTTTTTAGTCGGGCCGAAAATGATGTTAGGGGATTTATTGAGCTCAATGAGGACACATAGTTATTATACAAGACCGATTGAGTTAAAATGAGGGTGCATCACTTTGATCCACATATTCGTTACATGTAATTCATCTATATTGACAACAGAACACATGTGTATTGTTGAGTTATGGAGTCTACACTTATAATAAACTCTACAATTGTCAATTATAGTTTATTGGGCTTGTATTTGGTTTTGGGCTTGGGCATGATCAAGAGTTATTTAGGTTTTATTACCTGAATATTTATCCTATAAATATGTGATTATTAAGGGTTTACAGAAGTGAGACACAATTCTATAGAGATAAAGTGTGAGACAAAAACTCTATATTCCTTCTTCTTCTTCATAGTGAAATTTGATGGCGGATAAAGTGGACGTAGCTCAATTTGAGTGAACCACTATAAATTTGTGTCTTATTGTGTTCTTCTTTCTTGCGTTTTTACAGATTCTTTCAAGTAGGTCGGATTTGGGAGATACAAATTCTAACAAGTGGTATCAGAGTAGTTATGCTAGATTTGAGCATTGGAAACGATGGTAAGCGAGAGTAGTATAGAACATGGGATTGGAAGATTCAACGGGACGAATTATGCCTTCTAGAGAATGCAAATTGAAGATTATCTCTATGAAAAGAAGCTTCATGTTCCTTTGAGTGAGAAACCAGAGAAGATGAATGGAAACTCCTTGATAGACAGGTTTTGGGAGTTGTCCGATTGATGCTATCCAAGACGGTTGCTCACAATGTAGCAAAGGAAAAGACCACCATGGGTCTGATGAAAGCTCTTTTTAATATGTATGAGAAACCATCTACTAACAAAAAGGTACACTTAATGAAAAAACTATTTTACTTAAGAATGGTTGATGGTACTTCTATCACTACTCATTTGAATGAATTCAATACAATTGTGAATCAAATATTATCTGTTGAGATTGATTTTGGGGATGAAGTTAGTGCCTTGATTTTGTTAGCATCTCTACCAAATAGTTGGGAACCTATGAGGGCAACAATTTATAATTCAGTTAGAAATGCTAAAGTGAAATTTGTTGAAGTTAGAGATCTTATTCTTGCTGAAGAGGTTCGTAAAATTGATTCTGGTGAAACGTTTAAAAGTTCTGCTCTGAATGTGGAAAACAAGGGCAAATGTAATGATAGAAATTTCAACCGAGGTAAGAGCAGATCTATGTCGAGGATCAGGAGGAGTCAGTCCAAGTCTGGGCGGAAAGTTAAGTGTTGGAATTATGGTAAACAGGGTCATTTGAAGAGGAACTATAAAGCACCAAGAGACACGGTGATGATAAAAATGATGCAGTCAACGTTGTTATAGAAACTGTCACTAATGCGTTACTTCTGTCTGTTGATAGCTCAATAGATTCATGAGTTTTGAACTCAGGAGCGTCTTTCCACACCACTGCCCACAAAGAATTAATGGAGAATTATATGGATGGAAACTGTGGGAAAGTTTATCTCATAGATGGTGAGCCACTGGATATTGTTGGCATAGGGGATATCAAATTGAAGATGGAAAATGGTTCTGTTTAGAAGATTAATAAGGTGATACACATTCCAAGTTTAATGCGCAATCTGATTTCTGTTACACAACTTGATGAAGAAGGTCACAATTTTAGTTGTGGAAATGATGCGTGGAAGGTGACTAAAGGAGCAATAGTTGTTGCTCGAGGTCACAAAATTTGAACGTTATACACGACTTCAACTTGTAGAGAAATAGTTATTGTTGTAGTTGATGACTCGAAAAACAGTGAGCTATGACATTGCAGGTTGGGCCATATGAGCGAAAAAGGGATGAAAATTCTTTTGAAGAATGGACATATTCCAGAACTAAAGTCTATTGAACATCAGTTATGTGAAATCTGCATTCTTCGAAAACAGAAACGGGTGAGTTTCTTAAAGATTGGGAAGGAGCTCAAGAAAGAAATGCTAGAGTTGGTACACACTAATGTGTTGGGACCTGTACCTGTTTTTCATACTACTATGTGACTTTTATAGATGATTCAACAAAAAAAGTATGAGTTTACTTTATGAAAGCACAAGTATGAACTATTTGTTATTTTCAAGAAGGCTTTGGTTGAAAATGAAACAAATTAGAAGGTTAAATGTTTGAGATCCGACGATGGAGGAGAGTACATCAGTTTAGATTTCAAAGAATATTGTGATATAAATGGGATTAGTATGGTGAAGACTATTCCCCGAACACCTCAAGAGAATGGAGTAGCTGAACGGATGAATCGAACATTGAACGAACGTGCTAGGAGCATGAGATTACATGCAAGGTTGCCTAAAACTTTCTGGGTAGAAGCTATCAATACTGCTGCCAACTTGATAAACAGGGGACCCTCTGTTCCTCTTGAATTTAGAATACCTGAACAAGTCTGGAGCAATAAAAAGGTAAACCTTTCATATTTAAAAGTGTTTGATTGTTTATCATATGTTCATATTAATGAATGTGATAGGAGTAAGCTTGATCCAAAGTCTAATAAATGTTTTTTCATTGGTTATGGTGATATCGAGTTTGATTATCGTTTCTGGGATAATCAAAATTGGAAGATATTTCGTAATAGAAATGTTATCTTCAATGAACAGGTTCTCTACAAAGATTGTGTTGGGAAGACATCAAATGGTGATTCCAAGTTAAAAGAGACTGGTATGGCTGATTTGAGATAATTTTTAGCTGAATATATACCAACTGTCGAAGAAAATCAGTGTGTTGTTGAAGATAAAATTGTTGAAAACGTGGCCCTAGAGGTAAATCAGCAAACACCGATTATACAGTTGAGAAGATCATTAAGGATTCGAAAATCTGTCGAGAGGTGATCTCCATCTCTGAACTATATATTGTTGACAGATAGAGGTGAAATGAATGCTACGAGGAAGCAATATAATTTGATGAATCGGTTAAGTGGGAGTCTGTGATAAAAGATGAGATGGACTCTTTGAGATTCAATCAGACTTGGGAGCTCACTAAGCTACCAAGGGGGAAAAAAACATTTCACAACAAATGGATCTTCAAGATTAAAGAAGAACATGATAAAACCATGAGGTACAAGACAAGATTGGTTTGAAAGAATTTCAACAGAAAAAATGTATTGACTACAATGAGATCTTCTCTCTAGTAGTAAAATTGATGACAATCAGAACTATTTTGAGTTTGGTTGTGAAAGAAGACCTTCATCTTCAACAAATGGATGTCAAAAATGTTTTTCTTCATGATGATTTAGATGAAGAGATTTACATGCGACAACCAAAAGGATTTGAAATCAAAGGAAAATATGAGTTTGTGGGTAAGCTTCAGAAAAGTCTGTATGGTTTGAAATAGGCTCCAAGGTGATGGTACAAGAAGTTTGATAGCTTCATGAAAAGTAACAATTTTCTAAGGTGTGAAGCTGATCATTGTTTCTATATCAAGAGGTTTGATAAATCGTACATTATTCTACTCTTCTACGTTGATGACATGTTGATTGCTGGAGCAATCTTGTATGAGATTAACAATCTCAAGAAAAAGTTATCTGAAAAGTTTACAATGAAGGATTTGGGTGCTGCAAAACAAATCCTTGGGATGAGAATTTTCAGGGATGGAGAATTTCTCAAGCTTTCATAAGAAGAATATGTGAAGAAAGTTCTTAGCAGGTTCAACTTGTATGTTGCAAAATCAGTTACTACCCACTTACCTAGTCACTTCAAACTATCTAAATATCTTAAGTCGCTTTCAACAGAGGAGGAGAAAAATTACATGACCATTATTCTGTATGCCTCTTCCATTGGTTTTATTATGTATGTGATGGTTTGTACAAGACTAGACATAACCATGTAGTGGGAGTTATTAGCAAGTTAATGAGCAACCCGAGTAGACAACATTAGAAAGTAGTAAAGTAGATACTACGACACTTAAGAGGAAGTACGGGTCTCGCTTTGTGTTTTCAAAAGTCAAATATATGTTTGGAATGATATGTTGATGCTGACAATAGTGGTGATGTTAATAGTAGGAAAAGCACAACATGGTACATTTATACTCTGGGAGGTAGTACAATCAGTTAGGTTTCAAAATTGCAAAAGATTGTTGCTCTTTCCAGTTGTGAGGCAGAGTATGTTGTTGTGACAAAGGTTGCTAAGGAGATGATGTTGTTACAACCCTTTTTGCGAGAATTGGGTCAAGACTACAAGGGAAGTGTGTTGCGATGCGACAGTCAAAGTGTCATTCATCTGACAAAGAATCCAGTTTATCATGGAAGGACAAAGCATATAAATGTTCGTTATCATTTCATCCGGCTAGTTTTAGAAGATGGAGTATTATCTCTTGAGAAGATTCCCGAGATGAGAATCCAGCTGATATGCTGACGAAAGTTGTGACAAATGAGAAACTAAAGTTGTGTGCAACTTCAGTCGGTCTTCTTCGTTAAGACATTAGATGGAAAGCCGCTACCGATCTAGAGATGATAAAGTTAGTCTTCATGTGGGCGATTGTTGAGTTATGGAGCCTAGACTTATAATAAACTCTACAATTGTCAATTAGAGTTTATTGAGTTTGTATTTGGTTTTGGGCTTGGGCCTGACCAATAGTTATTTAAGTTTTATTACCTGAATTTTACTCTATAAATATGTGATTATTAAGGGTTTACATAAGTTAATCAGAATTCTAGAGAGATAAAGTGTGAGACAAAAACGTTGTATTCCTTCTTCTTCTTCTTTAGTCTGGTGGCGGATGAAGTAGATGTAGATCAATTTGAGTGAACCACTATAAATCCGTGTCTTCTTGTGTTCTTATTTAGCAGGTCAGATTTGGGAAATACAAATCCTAACATGTATAAGGTGATGGTATGGCCTAAATGTCCTATTGTCAAGTCTACTTAATCGGAAACAAACACATCGAATTTGTTTATGTTAGATTTATCGACATTGTAGGAAAATGAGAGAGTCGGTGATAACCACATTTTATGTTGATTAGATTTATATATCTAGTATTGCAGATGTTGAAAGGTTAGATGTTGAGATGAAAAATTCGGGGAGATTTGATATGGGCAGGAGGGATGTTGTGTAAGCTGGGGAGGGATTACATGAGATAGTAAGTTTTCGTGAGGCTGAGATCGAGTTTACGTCTTCACAACCCTTAGAATGCGATGCACTTAAGATATCGAAAAATAGGAGTGCAGGCAAGTGGTGGCGTATCAAGAGTTAAGGTCAAAAACCTCCCATCCTATTTTAGATTTATTGTCCGATCAAGAAACGATGATCAAGTAAAAAAAGGATTCTGGTCACCTATGGAATGCATAATCAGTGAAATCAGAGCTAAATTATGATATTAATGAGAATATCTTAATAAAATTCTCGACACATAATATGACGTTGAATGAAAATAAACCCCCCTTGAGGGAGGTCCTTGTATTAGAGATGAAAGTGTGGCTCAATGTGCGCGAGATCTCACCCCTTATATATACTTTTACTCAAGCTCTTCTTTGTCGAACAACTATCAACGTTATCGGCTGAAGAGGCTAAATGATCTAGCGCGGGCTTATATGCAAGAGGGAAAACGTGTATAGAAGTCGAGAAATGGTTATTCTGATTAAATTTCATCAATGATTGGAAAAATTATTGTTTGAAATGTTTATAGAATCAATGTTGGTGTGAAGAGAGGCATCATTAAGTTACTATTGGGAACTTTGGTTGTGGTATATATTATTTTTAGTGAGACTAAAATTTGAAAGATAGATCAATATATTATAAAGGATCTATGTAATTGATAGTTTTGTGGTTGAAACTTTTTTTAATTAAAGAGAACTAGCATGACACCCCACAACCATGCCCTCCGTTTCAACTCAAAGCGCTTTCAGATAAAATCGAACTCGTGATATTTTGATTTCTTAAGTCGACTATTACCATTAGGCTACTTTGGTGGGTTGTGGCATGTACCAAATAAATGTACGAGAGAATGAATGTTAGCTTGGATAATACTCGGTTAACGTTTAGTTAAGAAATTGGGAGGGCAATTTCCGTTGGATAATTTCAATGGTCTATGGGCCAGTTATTTTACTATTTAAAACAGATTTCTATAATGAGATTAAGAATTTGGCTAGTCTTTGAGACTTACCAATTGTTTTTGCAGGCGACATGAACGAAGTTAGATCTATGTCTGAAAGAAAATGGATCAATAGGCCTAGATATCCTAATGCGTGAGTTCTAAGAAAACATTAAAGACCTTGAACTTATTGACTTACATTATATGTGTAAAAATATTGCATTATGTGTAACAAGAAGGTGAAATCAATCCCCTCTATATCCTAGCACTTGTATGTTATATTAGATAAATATTTAATTTTGTGTCTTAATAGAGGAAACTAATTATCTTTCATGTTCTTGCTATTAATGACTAGCTATTGGACTTTTCTAAATAGATTGAAAAATTTTGATTCTATAATTGTTAAGATGATATTCAATTAATTTATGCAGATTGAGATGATGAGTTCTTTTTAGTTGACATGGATTAGCTTTCTCTAAATTTGTGTATAGGATTGATTAAAATTAATTTTTATTTTTTATTTTAATAAGGGTAAAAAAATTATTTTAAAAGGTGAAAATAAATATTAAATTATTAATTAGATAAAAGAAAATTAGATAGATTAAAAAAATCTAAAAATAATTCTGAACTTCTAAATCTAAAAATTGGGTCTGGGTCGGTACCCATCGGTTCGAAATCGGTCAAATTCAGGTTCATCATGACCCGGGTTTTTAGGACAAAATCGGGTCCAGTTCAGTTCGGGTCTCCCGAAACCCAATATTTTGTCATGTCTATGAAAGATATAGTTTTTTTTTTTTTTAATATAATCTTTTTTGTACCATGATTGTGTATCATAAACCTACCATTATTGTAATATTGTAAATACATTCTCAATATGAATAATACTCCTATTGAATAACACCCCTACCGAAGTCTCCTTCACCGATATTCTTCAAAGAATTTATATATAACAAAAAAGATTGAGAAATATGTATTCCTAGTTTTAGCCATTTGATTATATTGATCATTTGATTATATTGATGCTTTTGTTTTTTATTTTACATTTATAATGTAGATTAAGGATATCAACGGATGCACCCTATCCAATAGGCAGTGAAGTACCAATTTTGAAACTTGGTTTTCATTTTATTATTCGATCCCGACTTTGAATCCGACGGATATCTCTATCTGTATTCTCATTCTCAATTCGTCAGGTACTCTATTACCTAATTAAATTTGAAGAATAAACTAAATAAAAATATTAAAAAAAAGTAAATTAAGAATAATATTGAAAATGAGAAGTAATAAGAGAAAATAATATATTATTATTAAAATATATAAATATAAAGAATAATGAGAGAAATATTAAAAAAAATTATGTTGACCAGAAATGTGGTAGGTAAAAGTAATAATAAATAAATGGTATATATTTATTTTAATGATTGTAATAACATACCATGTCAAAAATCACCTTAAACATTAATAGTTAAAAAAACATATACAATTTTAATATTAATATTGTTGGAAACCGTCATAACGGGTTTGAGATTTTGCATACTCCCCTCTTGACTCAAACTTGATCGAATAACCTTCTTCACTTCTAATCCAGTTTCTTCCGGACCTCAATTTAAAATATCCGACCATGTGAATTAAAATCTTTAACATGAATGTATTTTTATGACGATATATTCAATTAACGGATAAACGTCGATATTTTGTGGCGTATCTAACTCTTTTCTTAAAATTTTTTAAAATTTTTTCTTATTCAAAATTCAAATTATAAAAACAATGTTTCTCTCATAAACTTAATTAGAATCATCATAATTATAATCATTACTATTTTATCAATTTATTTTTTATAAATAATTTAATTTAAAATATTTTGCAAAAACAGTAGATGTAGATGTTTTTTAAGGATTTGATATTAGATATGATATGACCCTAAATATGTCGAAAAATAATTGCGCCCAAAATCTGCCGATACCAGCTGAAGGGTTAAAAGACAGCTCCTTTTTCATCTCATATACTTTAGGCGGGTAGCTACAGTTCAGACTCCGCCTCTCTCTCTCTCTCTCTCTTCGATGGCGAATGATGTTGAAATGGAGGAAGTAACCGCGATTACCGTATACGACGGCGATCTTATCGCCGCCGACGCTGATGAAGGAAGCGATGACGCTGCAGTGGCGGCTGATGAAGATGACAAAGGGGCCATCGTCTGTAGCCGAGGCGGCAGGAGGTCCGGCGGCAGAGTTAAGGGACCATGGTCACCAGAGGAAGATACGATTCTTAGCAGTCTTGTTAGTAATTTCGGTGCGAGGAATTGGAGCTTGATTGCTCGTGGGATTGACGGCAGATCGGGCAAGTCCTGCCGCCTTCGGTGGTGTAATCAACTTGATCCTGCAGTCAAGCGCAAACCTTTCACTGGTAAATACCCTTTTGCTAATTCTTATTAGGGTTTTCTTCTTTTTGATTAATTCTGCTATCTAAGAACATAGTCTAGTCAATTTCGAGGGTTTTTTTTTACTTGGGTAGACTTTAGATGTGAATTTTATCATGTTCAGAGGAAGAGGATAATCTCATACTTCAAGCTCATGCTGTACATGGGAATAAATGGGCATCAATTGCAAGGTTGCTTCCAGGAAGAACAGATAATGCAATTAAGAATCATTGGAATTCTACTCTGAGACGCAAATGTGTTGATCGTGATTGTTTGAGGTTGGAATCTAGTAACTTCACTGAAGATGACAAATCGAAGGCATCATCTGAAGAAACCCTATCATGTGGAGGAAAGGAAATCGTCACTACAGATGATCAACCCGAAGAAAGAGCTCCACTGAGAGAAGAACAATCTGAAATCGAAACAAAGAAAAGACCTACTGTTGTTCGTCCAGTTGCGCGTTTTAGTGCTTTTAATGTCTACAATCCAACTGATGGTTCAGAAAGAGCTTTCCAGCGTCATCCGAGACCTATTCACCATCCACAACAAGGGTTAGGGCTTGTGCAGACGAACTCCAGATCTGATGGTGAGATTTCCAAATTTGATGAAGAGAAGATGATGATTCCTCACCATTGTGGGCATGGCTGTTGTGTGAATGGTGATGATGTTGGCAGAAAACAGAGAAGGTCTATACTTGGTCCTGAGTTCTCTGATTTTGCAGAGCCTCCATTCATTCCAGGTCATGAATTGGCTGCAATTGCAACAGATATAAGTACCATTGCTTGGCAAAAGAGTGGACTTGAGAATAACATTGCTAGAGCAGTTTCTGGAGGACCAAGTGTTCAAATGGGTCACCAATTTGGCATTACCTTGTTCAACCGTAGACAACCCATATGATGAATTCTTCTACAGATTTGTGTTTCAATCAAGAGCATACAAGCTCTTCTTCAGGTATATTAATTATTAAAGATTTGCTTTATTTATTGACTAAGATCTTCTATTGGGTTTATTGTATACTCTTGTGACTTGTCTTGGGATGTTTTGCAAAACTTTGTTGGAGGTTTCTGATAATCTGGTCACCTTAGGAAACTTATGATTGATTTTCATTTTAGGCATGTCTCTTCTACATTAAAGAATCCTTCAATCTTCTTAAAGGTGTTTTGAATCAGTTTTCTTTTCCTTTTTTAGCTAAACATAATTATTCCAATGTTTTCGCGCCAATTTTAAACGTCGTATACTCGATCAAATTACATTTATCAGAACCACGAGGTTCTTGGGCCTAATCCATAAAAACTCCATTGGATACCACTACAAGATGACAGTATAATTTATTTAGTTTGTAAATGTTTTGTAATCAAAAGTGTGAGTCCCTACACTAGTTAAAAAGGAAAAGAAAAAGAAAAAGAAGAGGGATGCTCAGCTGCCCTTGTTTGATTCCAAAACAGAAGATTCTTCAGTACTGACTCCTCCTCCCTTTTACCCACAAAAAGAAAATGAGCCATTGATGAATGTAATTACATTTACTTGCTAATGCTAATGTTCTTCCCACCAATGGGAGACACAATTAGAGAAATAACACACACAAACCCTTCACTACTTAGGGACCACATTTGTCTGGTGTTTTTTAATATCTTCTGCTCTTCCTCTTCTTCGTTCTGCTTCTCTAATCATCTCATGTCTTCACGCTTAAGAATATTAGATCATATCTCAGAGGGACCCACCACATACATTTTTCTTACCCCTTGTTCTATGTGGTCTATCCACCATCTTTTCAAATTATATATTTTTCTACTATATACTAATATATACTAATGCCCTTTTTTAAGTTTTTTCATTCGGGTTATTTAAATAACATCAATTCGAATAAGGCCCTAGGTTGATTCGAATACCACGATCCCATAGTCATGACCCGCCAAATAATTATCGAAGTAAATTTATGGGTCATGTATGTGGTTTCAATCAGAATACTTGAATGGAGTTCCCAAAAGGTAGAAATGAAGATGATTGGTGATGCAGACAGATGAACATTGAACATGATGACAAGCCTCAATGGCCGACCCTATAGTGGTCCAGAAGAGATCAACCCATAAATACAATACATGTAGAAGATGATCATAAGATAGAAAACACAATGATATTTAATTAATAAAAAATACAAATGAGGAATAAAGTGCATGTCACAAACAAATCATCATTATTAGTTAAGTGATCTTTTACTAATTACTAAAAGAAGTGGTTCTTATGGTCAAAACAATGACATTACCATATGAATAATTACAAGAAACTTCTAATTTCCAACACAATTTATTCTTCAGCTCACTTACTTTCTCTTTCTGACACCATTTCACATGTGAGATGATCTCATTTATTATACTTTTAGAAAGAAATATGGCATTTAGTTACCTTTCTCTTTACTAACATGTAACATTCACGAGAACTTTGAGTTTGACAGAGAACAACATTTTCAGATAAATAACACTCCTCTCTGTACTCAGTACTGTCTCTCTCCCTCTCTCTCTGTTTTTTTCTGTCTTGCTCCTTCTTCCCACGTTTTCACCATTGCAAAGGTTTAACCTTTCATCTTAGTAATGAGAGAGAGTTCTAGGTAACCTGTCAGAAATCAAAGTTGAAAAGGTAACCTAATCCACCATCCCCACCCATTTCATCAGTCTCTCTCACATTTATTTATTCTCTCCTGTTACCAATTCCATTCCTATTAAAGCTTCAATCTTTGATGAAGCTCTGAGATAAAATGGACAGTTTGGAGATATCCCACTTGGATTTAGAATTTGGAGAGAGGAGTGACTGGGATAGTGTTTGTTTTTCTGATGCTGAAGAAGGGTCTTGCATTACGCAGTTCTTCTCCACATATGGTGGGTCGTACGATGATCATAGCTTTGTTTGTGGGTCTGATTATGGAATTTCGGATTCCCGGAGACTGTCATCGGCTGCAGTATCGGATGATTGCTCAATTGTTATTGATGGTGAAACAATGATAGAAGGTAATAAGGTGGTGAAAGTGGAAAGAGATTGTAGAATATGTCATTTGACGTTGGATCATGATCAACATCAATCTGGAATTCAATCTGGAATTGCTATTCATTTGGGTTGTTCTTGTAAGGATGATTTGGGTGCTGCACATAAACAATGCGCTGAGGCTTGGTTCAAGATTAAGGGAAATACGTAAGCTTAACAATTGGAATCTGTTTTTGATTTATTTAAAGAAGTTTGCTTTTAGTACAATCCTACTTCTATTATTAAAGAAGAAAAAAAAAAGTAAAAGTTTGTCTCTTTAATGGTTTCAGAACATGTGAGATTTGCAATTCGATAGCAGTCAATGTTTTTGGAGAAAATCAAAATGAGACATCCATGGCCGCAACCCAACAACAGCAGCAGCAGCCGGCAAATGCGTCGACAATTGGTGCATCAGTTGCAGCAATGGCGGTTACTTCTTCGTCCTCTGTAGAAGAAAGGAGGCGTTTGGATGGTCAAAAGCTGGTGAATATCCTCCTTGCTTGCATGGTTTTTGCGTTCGTCGTATCTTGGCTCTTCCATTTCAACATCCCTTCGTGATTCAAGATGAACGCTGAATTTGATTTGATTTGGTTTGCGTAATTATATAATGTATCAAGTTTAATTGGTTTGAATGAAATGTTATTAGTTTCATCATCTTTTAATTAGGAATGAATCTTTTAACAATTTTCCTTTTTTCATTGGATTTTAGTTTAAACGATTTTTTCTCTACAAAACCGAGATTTTTAGATGATTCGCCGCAAGATGGATGGGCTTAGAATTACCTATATATATTCAAAAGCTATCATCTTAAGAAAGAAAAAAATCATAAATTTGGGCAGAAAATTTGAATTGTATCCACACATAAAGAAGCAAATTAACAGGAAAATACCCCAAATTGGGAAAATAATACTAGGTACAAACAGACAAAGCATAACAGAAGAATAGATTAAGGATAATATAAACCAGACTATACAAACATTTCAATTCTTGTTTCTTTTAGCGTCTAAGTTTGTCGCATCTTTCAACGATTCCTGAGCATCCGTCTCCATCCCAAGTGTGAAAAGAGCCGCCGCTTGAAGGTAGAACGCGGTTGGCCATTCCGGTGATATCACCTGAGCTTGCATTGCGTCTCCAAGACCCTCTTGTCCCATTTCACTCATCAAATACGACAAACTCCTCCGTGCAAACACTGTTGGCGACACCATTGTTCCTCCCTCGATGAACTGCACACCGAGATGAATGATGAATGAAACAACATTGAAATGTCGCTGCTAAAAGAAACAATCTCGAGAGAAAAACAATACCTGGGTGTAACAATCAATGGCGGTTAAGAAATCCTTGGATCTAAAAGCAGCATCTCCTTGTTTCTTTGAATTCAATGTCTCCTGCATTTGATTCGTCCACATCTGGAATGAAAGCTGTCCAAATTGAGAGAGTTAATACCAGTTAGAATCGAGATTAATAAAGTTTCCTTATATACATATGTATATATACCTCATTAGCGATTCCTTCGTCGTCTTTATATCCAATTTTATCCAATATTTCATGAATTGCAGTGAGATCCTTTCTTAAACAAGCTTCACCAAACGAAGTCAATAACAAAGGTTGCTTTGAAGAAGATGTATCATCTCCATTAGGAACAATACCCATTAAAGCATAAGATGGAATTTCAGTCTCTTTCTGAAGAGACATAAGAGCAGTTACAAGTAACTTAGGATTAGGTCTCTCCCGAGCTTCATATTGCAAACAACGGGAAGCTAACCGAACTAACTCTGTTCCTTCATCGTTTGTAAATTGACCCTCCAGACAAGAATCCATCAGCATTGAGAAGTTCTTTCCGCGAATTAGATCAAGAGCCTGAGAAAATGATAATAACACATGAGAGATGATTATCCAATCAATCTGTGAAGAGGGTTATGAGAATTACATGACTTGGAGGAATATGTTTGCCACTCAAGAGATCTAGAAGAAGAGTTCCGAAACTGTATACGACGCTTTCAGCTGTTACTCTTCCTGTTCTTAAATACTCGGGTGGGGTGAAAGCCAAATTCGTGCTGTAACTCTTTCCATCTCTGCTGTTCTTCATCAATCCAAAGCAGGAAAGCCTTGGATTTCCATCCTGTAAGTTCAAAATGAAATCAAACACTAATATTATACTGTAATCAAAATCAAAACTGAAATTTAACCTGATCAAACAAGATTCTGTAAGCGTTAAGATCATGATACAACGCCCTTCCTTTACTGCTACAATATTCCAAAGCTTGTGCCAAATAGAATGCAACCCTCAATCTCATTGCCCATTTCATAGGCTGTGAATCCCCTGTTTCAGTTTAAAAAACACCCAAAATTTCATTTCATTTCATTCATGTCGTTCAATTTCAAAATAACTGAAACCTACAGTGAAAGAGATGCTTAGCAAGGGTTTCATTAGGCATAAACTCAGCAACAAGTAATCTTTCATCATCTTCATGACAACATCCAATCAGATTAGCTAATCTATCACTCCTCAAATTTCCCACTGTTTTAGCCTCCTCCTGAGAATCAAAAACATATCAATCCAACTGAAATTCATTACAATTTTCAAGTTTAAACTAACCGTGAATTGTCGAGAATCAGGCCAAGCTGATTTGTTGAATCTCTTGACAGCAATCCAACGTTCATTTTCAAGTTTACCTTTGTAAACAACATTTGGAGCTTTCTCACCATGTTCAGACACAATGTTCTCTGAAGAAAACCCATTTGTAGCAATTCTGAGATCTTCTAAGGTAAACTCACTGAAGCTTGGCAATGAGTTTTTGTCATTCTTATCTCCATTTTCTGCATCCATGTTGAAAATTAAGGTAAAAAGACAAAGGTTGAGATGGGAAAAAGATAGGTGCTTTCTCACCTAGATCTGATGATTCAAGAACAGATGATTTGAGTCTTGAATTCCACCAGCAAGGTGAAAACTTGGAACAACCAGCACCCATTTCAGATGGTTGAGGAGAGAAATGTGAGGTCAGATGAGGAACATGAGTTGATTTTGATGATGAACTTTGGTGGGTTTTGGCTAAAAAGCAAAGAATGGATCCAAATCCAAATGATGATATACAATTCTTTCTCTCTTCTTTCTTCTTCTTGTTCTTCCTTGTGCAAATATATACAAATTTATATTCTTTAACATCAAAAAAAATGTCTCTCTTTTTTCTGACTACATGCGTGTTGTGTTGCAAAAGGACTTTTCACTCTTCCCCTTTCTACTTTCAAACTTTTCTGCTTTTTTCACATTTCAACTTTTTCATCATTTTTTTATTTTATTTTTTTATCTAGAAGATGGGCAATTCGATTAGGTCAAATTGCATATTCAAATACACAAATTAAGTTTGTAAAATTCAGTTTGAAATTTTTTTAAATAGTTGGTTTTAGTTTTTTAATAGATTAAAATGATGGTTTAATTGATTTTATTTGTTTATAATAATAATTATTAAATAATAATAATATAAATTTATTTAGGGGAATAATGTCAATTTTACCATCGAACTATAACGCAATATTCACGTATATCACTGAACTAATTTTGGTTCGTTTATACCATTGTACTTGTTTAATGTTCATCTATATTACTGCTAGACAAAAATATCCAAATCTGTTAAGTTTTTCGTTAAATGATAATATGTGTGATTCACATGTCATCTTTTTTAAAATTAATATATATTATATATTTATTTTTAATTACTATTTTAAATAATAAAACTTAATTTACATTTTCAAAAATATTAATCAAATAAATTATACATTTTGAGAAGCATTAACAATAATTATTTTTTTTAATTAATATATTTTTAACATTTATTTTTATTAATATTTTTAAATAATAAAATTCGTTAATAAAAATAAATGTTAAAAATATATTAATAAAAAAATTGAATTATTATTATTGTCTCTCAAAATGTCTATATTGTTTGGTTAATGTCTATGAAAATATAAAAGTTTTATTATTTAGAAATTATGAATAAAAAAAATATAATATATATTAATTTTAAAAAAATGACATGTCAATCACATGTGTCATTATTTAACGAAAATTTAACGGACTTGGATGTTTTTGTTAACCACTGATATAGATGAACATTAAGTTCAACTACAGTGTATAAACGAACAAAAATTAGTTCAGTGATATACGTGAATATTTCGTTATAGTTCGACGATAAAGTTGACATTCTTTCCATTTATTTAGCATATAAACCTACTTTATTTTGAAAAAAAAAAGTAAAAAGACTATATTTGCCATTTTTGAAAAAGGTCTTGAATCAAGGTTTGGAAAAAAAAATTAAATATAAGATATTAATTTGGATGAAATAAAATTATGTATATTAACAAAATTAAACATGGCATATTTTTAGTTTGTAAATATTAAATAGATAAAAAATAAATTAACTATTAAGATAAATATTTAAATGTTATTGTTATTTTTTAATAAATATATAAAGTAAAGTGACTTATTAAATCATGAATTTCGTTCAACTTAACATTTTAAATAAAAATCAAATATATAATATATAGTTATTATACAAATATTTAGATAAAACTATTAGTTATTGACTTATAGTCAAATTATGAATATTTTTTATATTTTTTAAATTTTAATCATGATTAGTCAAACAATTTAGGGTAAATACGAATAATTGGATTCGATTTATCAGTTTAAAAAATTATTAGTCATTGATTTAATCATACAATTTAAAATAATTCAATCTTTTTTCGATCTCCTTTATACCCTTACTTTATCTTTTGCTTTATATCATAATAGTTTTATTTATGGTATACAAAAAATGAACTAAAGAACTTAAATTGTAATGAAATATAACCGTTTCTTTTGCAAAAAAATCATTCTGATAAAATTTAAAATTAGAAAATTGCATTTACTACATTCTTAGTGATTGTATTTTTAAGGGTAATATTAAATTTGTACTTTGTAAATAAAAAGATATGAAAAGGGGCTAAAAAGAAGAATAAATGAATATTGGTGTCATATCTTCTTACATTAAATTGTCATGTAATTAATAAAGATTGGAGAGAATTTGATTCTATTTTAAAGCTGGTTTGTGCTTAGGGTTGTTTTCATTATTATGTCTTGTTTATTTAATCCCTAGTAGGGTCCATCTAGATTTGTTTTAATTTCTTTTATCAGCAATGACAGACATATATTTTAATTGTGGGAATAAATCAGAAATAAAGGGTTCTAATATCAGGATCTTATGTTGAAATTTTATACATATTTATTTAGTTAATTAAAATGGTTAAGTCAAAAGTCAATTCAATGTAACTTAATAGACAAGAGATTAAAAAAAATCAAGGTCTAATAAAATCATTGCTGAATTGGTGGTCAATTTTGAAAATAAAAAACAATATCATGCAAATTAAACAATTAGATATTAAATCGATCATCATTTTCTTAATGGTCTAATTATTCTTTTCTCTTTTGCAATTATTATGAAATTTATGTTTTATTCTCTCTTCTTCTGTTTGGATATTCGGGATGTCTTTTTTATATATGTTTAATGACATTTTTTCTTGAATATAAGTTTTATAACAATGTGACAATTTATAATAAAATTATTAATAAATAACTATGACTTAATTATAAGAAAAAGTTCAAAAATAGGAAAGAAAAAATAAATAAAAGTAACTAATAAATAAGAAGAAATTCAAAACCATTTTGAAATGTTTTCTTTAGGGATTGGCCCACTAAAATAAATATTACTTGACAAGAGGGGAATTAATAAGAGTTAAAGAATTATTCTTCAAAATTATAAATTCAATTTTAATAAGTTAAATCCAATATTAGTAGTATGAAATGATAACCCAACAGTGTTAAAAATTTAAATCATATTTAATGAAATCTCTATTTTATTTAACGACAAATGTGAATATACTTCGCCTCCATAAGATCCTTGGTTTGAGCTCGTCAGGCGACAATTTTACTGTCTAGTTAAATGGTTAAGTGTGTTTGCAGGATATATGTTTAACCCGTGGGGATTAATCGCACTCCAAATAAGAAACGAAGCCAGCATCTAAAAAGGAAAAGAAAAACTAATTTAAAAAAAAAAAATCAAAACTAAAGCAACAGTCATGGATCATTAAACCTCCATGCTTTCATGTCTTTGGTTTTGAACCCATCATAACAAAAGCATTTATGTCTCCATTGACCATATTCTAACCTTTTTATGGAAAAAGAAAGAATACCAAGATTATTACTTGTAGATAAGGATATTATTTTTTTTTTTAATTTAAAAAACTAACACTATTATTAGACAGTATCTTTGTTTTATTTCAATATATAATGTTTTTAATGAGAATGTTACCGTTAGGATGATTTTTTTTTTTTAATATGATAGATCAATTGTTGGTCCCATTTCATTAAAGATTTACATGATAGCTAATTAGTACTCTCAATTTGTCCCACCCACCCACACAAAAGATCATTATTGAATGGATATCTATTCTATGAATAATATCTTTCAACTTTAGAACTATTTTCTAATATTAATATTGCTTCCTCCTCCACTTACTAAAATAAAATTGTAACTAAATTCTAATACTTTCAAGCTTATAAACACTTGTTATTTCTTAATAAGAGATGGAACAACCAACACTATATTACTATATGAATACTTCAATTGTTATATAATTGGATCAATTATAATACTAATTGCCTTAACCAATAATATGATTCACAAATTTGATTTTCACTTGAAAAGAAAGTCATTCATTTGAAGTAGGATAACAATTATAAAGACAAACTTTATACTATTTTTTTCTTTCGAAAGTCTTTCATTTGCTTCTCCTCTTCGATAGAAGTTTTGGAATAGTCTCAACCAATTTAAAATGTAAAAGTTGTGAGTTCTAATAGCACCACCTACTTCTTCTTTTTTATTTTTATTTTTGAAAACGATACAAAGTTCAAACCTTAAACAATGAAATGGAAATGAAACAAATAAAATTACAGAAATTGCCCTAGAACAAGATGTATAACATGGCTAATGTGATCAAGGGTCGTGAAGGAAGAAACCGAGAATGCCGGCCAATTGAAGCTCTACGAGGTCAAGATAATTCGGACATGCCAAGATTTGCAAAGAGAAAACATACTATTTAATCATACTATATATGTATCTACTACTTAGAAAGCATACATTATTAAGATAAGAATGTATTTTGTTTGAGATGATTATAAATAGAAATGTCCATAATTCATTCAAAATGGATGAGACATGGGACTTTACAGCTTCATGAAATTCAAGGGCAGGCAATTGTGGGGTAGGACATTGCAAGATACTTTTTATACAGGCAGATAGATAGATGGTCGATCCAGAGAGGATGGGGCCAATTTTGCTGTCAACATTTACACAAAAAGACCCTTCCACAATCCACATGGGTATACCAAATTAATTAGCTGTACCCATTTCTAAACTTTCAAAATTCAATTTGAATACACCACAGACAGACAGACAATCTTAACTTCAATTCTCATAGAAATCACCAAATTAAAGTCGTAAAATCTTGACCATTTATAAATCCTCTTCATTTTTTCATGTTAAGGAACCAACAATAATGTGATCTAGAAGACTAGACCCAAACCAGACAACATAATTTGTTCATTGATGATTCCCCCGATGATTTATTCAAAATGGCACATGGGCTGCTGCCATACTAGACATTCGACAACGACATTTTTCTGTTTTTGAAGGTCAGAAATATAGCGTTGACAAGGGAAAGGAGGAGACAGTTGGAATAGAAGCCATGTGATGCATGAAAAGAGACAAAGAGTCAACAGAAATCAACTATTGATTCATGACCTTCTGAAAACTATGGTTCCTTATCACCAGTCCATATCCTAAAAAATTCATCAATTATTAAGTACGATGTATCTGCACTGTTTATTCAACAGGTTCCTATCGTAGAATTTGTTTTTATTTCTCAAGTTGGAGATTTTTATAATTAATAAAAATATATATATATTAATGTAAGGATGTCTTTGTATCTTGTGATAATCATAACTTTATAATGATATTATTTATAAAAATTATTCTATTGTTTATATAACTAACTTACCTGCTTCACTGACAGATAGATGACAAAATGCAGCCGAAAAATGGCTTTCCATATTTATTATGCACAATTTATTAGCTATTATACTCTTTCAACAGGAGATGCAGGTGGAAATGACACATACTTTATGGGCTCCTCGTCGCCTTTGAAGATATGTCCACTATTATTGAGCGACGATATTGAATCGTCGTCACAAAAGGGTATTTGATTAGCAACTGCTGCAATACAAATGGAGCATGCCTGCAATGAAGACATTGAACCACTGAATTCAACCATGTATGTCCCTTCCTTGTATTTTTCCAGGCTGAACATCGGTTTCTTTTCCTCCAACTCCTTAACTTCTTCTCCCTAAATCACAACCAATAAATGTTGAATACCGAATTAAAGTGTTGAATGAGTAAAAGTAGTATACTACACAATAACCTGATGGAAGAGATGAAGATGATCGGTTATGAAACAATCAGTTGATGATCCAGAATTCTGATGATCCTCATTTGTGAGAATTTGCAGTTGGCAACCGACATCCCAACCACCACAGTCGCAGGATCCTCCATGTCTCCATCTGTCAATCAGAGGAGAAGGAGGCTCTCCTCCTTTATTAGGCAAACTATGAACCTTTTCTGGCAGAAGTACTGTTGTCTTACTATTATTACAATCCATGAATCCTTTCAATTCTTCCTTCACAATGATGGCTGCAAGCTCCCTACCCGCTATTAGCTTTGGAGTTTCTTTCCCTGCATCACCATTTTCAATACTATATAAGACCGATTCTCTTACTGTAAATTGGCCCTCCCCTAACCGTCTAGGAGAATAAGGGAGGTAGAGCTTCAAGTGGCCTACAGCGTTATAACCAAAACCACATAACTTTTTTTATCGCATTGATTCATCCATTTTCCATTCTTGTTTAGTTCTTGGCCAGCATAGAGTGTATGAATACAACTGGAGCTGGGAGCATCTTCCTTCTGAGGTGGATTTTTGATGCTTTCATAGCAATGATAATATTGTTGCTATTGTTAACTAGAAAGAAGTTTAAACAAAGAGAATCCATTTGTTGATGCTGCTGCTGCTGCTGATGATACAGCGTTCGTAGTTGTTTCTTCTTCTGGTTTTGCAACTTTGCGCTTGCATATGGGGCCTAACAACCTTCTTAGAGGGCTTACTCTAGAGGCAGGTGCAGTGCCATTTTTATTTAAGGAATCAGACTTTTCAGAGTTAACATATCGAAACTCTCTCTTGAACTAAAACTTCTACTGAGACGCTTTCTAAGGCGAAAGCTAAAGCTACGATCAGATGACAGGTGGTTCCCACCTTTCGAAAATGAAAGTTCTGTACTTACAAGTTCAAATCGATCAGATTGACTTGACAGTTTTGAAAGTTTCATATTCCAAATATCTGTTGAATTATATGACCTCAAATTGGAATACATCATGGCCTCTGCTTCTGCAAGAAGTGGGCAAGAGTGTGGAATCTGAGAATGAGGTCCCAAAGATGATACATCAGGATCAGCTTCATATGTCAGTTTACCAGACTTCTCATAACTATTGCAGTTCTTACGTAGGAAGATAAGATGCTCTTGATTATTCATCAATCCACGAAGCTGAACTTGCGGCTTTTCATCATCCAAATCTCCTCTTGGATAACAATCTTGTCCTTCAAATTGTTTTTTGGATTTAAAACTTGACATAATCTACTCAGCTCAGATTCTCTGTAAAAAGATTGCATTATCATAAATTCAACTAAAATTTCAAGTTAACGAAGTTATGAATGCAAGATTACAAACTAAATCATAAGACAACCATATACATCAGATCTAATCGTAATTAATCCAAATTAGATATGAACAATACACGTACCACAACAAGTAATGCTGATTCTATACATTGCCGCGCAGCTTTTAACTAAACTTATACGGAAAGCAAAGAAAAGAATTGCAGAGAATCCGACTGAAAGAGAAGCACTTTATTCTCGAAATTCACAATAAACTAATAAATGCAGATATGCATATACATAAGATATGTTTTTATTATTATTATTTTAACAGAGGAGAGGAGATTAACATGACCCCCTCACAACTAATGATTTTAAGGCACTCTAAGTAAGAATCGAACTTATGACATTTGTTCTCTTAAAAATCAGTCTTGTCACTTGAACATCCTTAGCATGTTAAGTTTAAAATGTGTTATTATTGTTAGGTTTAAAGTTTATTTCATTTATGTATAGTTCAGTCATCAAAATTCTTTTCCAAGTTTGAGTTATAATTTGAATTATTATCTCCTTTGATTGGTTGTGTTTACTTCATGTTTGAATCAATGGAAATTATTAACAATAATAGATCTAGTAACATATGTTATGGGAGTGGGGGATTGGGGGATTGGGTAGGGGGTCTGTAGGGCAACAAATTGATAAAAATAAAATAAAAATGAACATGTTACCCCCACCTAACCTAAACTCCATAAAAAAAACTAAGAAATCAATAACAAGCCAAGAGCTATTCCCATGAATATAAGGACTTTAATACACAAACATTCTAAGATGGGTTGTCTTGTTTAGTTCATTCTCTTCCCTTCTCATCTTAAAAAAATGTCAAAGGTTTTCAAAATTGTAGACAGATATTAACATACATAGATAGACCATAATCTTTGTCTGATTGGAGGTTGGTCTATATTAAGTAGTGAAAAGTAAAAGCAAAGACAAAAAGGAGTATTTAGCTTAATTTAGTACATTTTCCCTTCTTTTCATCATGTCAAGACAAAATTTGGCTCTGCCATTATCGGCCGTTTCTTTTCATACCAGACAGGCCAGAATAGATAAATGATCAGAGACCAAACCACAAAAAGGTTTGTTTGTTTGGTTGAAACCATAATATGCCATTTGCAAATTTGAACATCAACCTTGACCATCACAACAACAACTGCTTTGTTTCATTTCACATTATTAACATAATACTATATAATAGAAATCATTCAATAATTATATAGTATTGCATTAAATAGTAAACAATTACCAACATTAAAAAGCTCCCCCACAAAATCAGGTCAACTCTCAACTCAATATTCCACAATAAAATGGAATCCACATCCCTACACTCATATAATAACAACCCATCTTATAAAATATGAGAAAAAAACAGGAAGAAATGAATGAAATCCAATTATCTTTAAGAATTTAAAACCCCCCAAATTCTTCTTTTTAGCTTTAACCCATTTTGAATTTGGTGATCAAAAGTTGATTTTTTTTTGAAAAAAATTAAAAAAAGAAATGATTGGGTAGGAAATTTGGGAGAGAGAATGAGAAACATTTTTTAATACAATGTTAATATATAGCATTCTCATTTACACATATTACCTTGATTACAGCTTCATCCCTGTTAGACGGGTTAGAGGCTTAGAGCTCCAATGAATGCACTATGAATGAATGAATGAATGCACCATAGTGAAGCTGTTTAGAAGATATAAAATCAATGCATTCATTGATCTTGTGTGTCTCAAACTTGACAAAATGAAGCCTTCCTCCAAGAATACGATAGCTTCTACGAATCGAATTAAGAACACCTGATTTCTCCTTCTTACTGTCGTTGATAGACGACTGATCTTCTTCGTGTCTTGAAAAGTAAACCAACCTAAGAAAGGAAAAAAAAAACCCATAATTGAAGCATAATCGATCGATCGATCGATCAAGAACAAAAAGAAGCAAAACCCATGATTGGGGATCTGATTTACCTCCAATATCTAAAGCCAAATGAGAGATATCATCAGATTGATTGGGCAAAAGAATAGTTGGGTCTTTCTCTTCAAAATTTCCCTGTATTGCGGCTTTGCTTAGGTGATGTTTCTTAGGGAAATAAGAACTACCTCCAGAGAAGTGGGCATGATAAGAGGAGCAATGAATACAATGAAATCCATCCTGCTTCCGGATTCTTTCGAAATGAAGGAAGTACTCTCTTCTATTCAAGGTCACGGCCTTCAGCTTACGGAAATCACAACGCATCTCAACACAGTTAACACTGAACGAGTGGTTGTGACTGCACCTCAACCGGCAGATATCACCGACTCTGATGACGAATTACTCCAAAAGAAGTAAGTAAATGGTAGACCTCCAAGAACAGGCACTCAGGCAAGAAAGTAACTAACTGTTAACTTAGATAAGAAAACTCTCTATGTTTTTGATTATGTTGTCGTTCTAACACAACTCTTGCAGCTTTATTCCTTTTATCAACATAAAAGGAGGAAAATGTTGAATCACCTTGCTTACTCAATGTTAATGATTAGTGAAACTCTTGGTTTAAATTTTTTAGATAATACTGTAGAATTAAGCTTAAATCATTAATAAGGAAGAAATTGTTAAAACACTTGTTTTTAATGATTTAACAATATAGAGATAAAACTAAGTTATTTGTTATACACGCGTAAGAAGTCGACTCATTAACTTAGAAGTCGGATTTGGACAATGAGACGGATTTTAAAGAAAGAAGTTGTAAGCCTACTCATTAACTATAAGACGAATTTGGACAATGAGACTGATAGAGATTAATCCCATCGTTATTATTGATAAACAATGTTACAATATATACTAGTCAAAAGACTCTTAATAAGGTAAACCACTAATCTAGGAATCTAAACAAGGTAACCCACTAATCTAGGAATCTAAACAAGGTAACAAGATATATACAATATACTAATACACCCCCGCAGTCGAAACGGGAGATTCTCGGACGCTGAGACTGTCTCTGAAATCTTCAAATAGTATGCGCGGAAGTCCTTTGGTGAATATGTCAGCGATTTGAAAACGAGAAGGCATATGAAGAATGCGAACTTTACCTCTATCTACTTTTTCCCTTACAAAGTGTATGTCCATTTCGATGTGTTTGGTACGTTGATGTTGGACCGGATTTTGGGAGAGATAAATCGCACTTATGTTGTCGCAGTAGACCAGTGTGGCTTTGTCCAATGAGATACGAAGTTCTAACAATAAATTGCGAAGCCAACAGGATTCGGAGACAACATTGGCAACTCCTCTATATTCAGCTTCAGCACTAGAACGAGAAAGTGTGGATTGCCGTTTTGACGACCAAGACAGAAGATTATCGCCTAGGAAGACGCAATAGCCAGATGTAGAGCGACGGGTATCTGGACATCCTCCCCAGTCTGCATCAGTATATGAAACGAGTGTAGACAGTGAGGATTTGTAAAGATGAAGGCCATAGTGCTTTGTACCCTGTAAGTATCGAATGATTCTGTGTAAGGCAGCCAAGTGAGCCTCTTTCGGATCATGCATGTGGAGGCAAATTTGCTGGACTGCATATGAAATATCAGGACGTGTGAAAGTAAGATACTGTAGTGCTCCGGCTAAACTTCTGTAATGAGTGGGGTCAGAGACTGGTGGACTAGTTGATTTTCCAAGTTTGCCATTTGTATCGACCGGCGTTTGTGTTGATTTGCAAGTAGACATTCCAGCACGATCAATAATTTCTTCAGCATATTTCTTCTGACTAAGACAAAGTCCATCCTTAGTATACGATACAGCAACTCCCAAGAAATAGCTTAATTTACCTAAATCCTTCATAGCAAATTCTGCGCCTAAGCTTTTCATGAGAGTCTGACGTAACTGATCAGACGAAGCCGTAATGATAATGTCATCAACATACAAGAGTAGATAGGCAATTTCGGACCCATGTTGATAGATAAAAAGCGAATGATCAGTCGTGCTGTGTGTAAAACCGATTGTAGAGACAAAATCTGCAAACCTTTGATACCAAGCACGAGGAGCTTGTTTTAAGCCGTATAAAGATTTGCGCAATAAACAAACATGGTCGGGAAAGATTTTGTCTCTAAAACCGAAAGGCTGATGCATGTAAACTGTTTCGTTGAGATTACCATGTAAAAATGCATTCTTGACGTCCATTTGGTGAATGGACCAAGACTTCGATAAAGCAATGCTCAGAACAGTTCGTATGGTGGCTGGTTTGACAACAGGACTAAAGGTTTCTTCACAATTGATTCCAATCTGCTGAGACCTGCCATCACCAACAAGACGGGCTTTATGCCTCTCAAAAGAGCCGTCAGAGTTAGTTTTATGCTTAAAAATCCACATGCATCGTATAATATCAACACCCTGAGGACGCGGAACCAAGTCCCAAGTCTTATTACTAATTAAAGCGTTAAACTCATCGTCCATGGCGGCTTTCCAATTCGGGTCTGATAAAGCTAACTTTGGGTTTTTGGGAATAGGCGATGGAGATGTGAGTGTGTTTAGATTGAAAATGCGTTTTGGACAGACAATCCCATCCATTGCGCGGGTTCGTATTGTCCGTGTTGGATTGATGATGGTTGGTGAATGATTTGGACGGTTTGGTCTTGTGGACGGGCTGGTCGTGTTTGGGTTTGGGCCTGGTGAAGTGGTGATGGGTGATGGTGGGTTTGGTGGAGTGTGTTGAGTTGATAATGGGCTCGGTAATGGAGTGTTGTTTGGTGGGGAAATGGACTCGGTGATGGGCGGGGTTTGGATGTGTATTGGGATGGTTATTGGTTCGGATTGAGATGGGTGAGTTGAGTTTGGGTTTTGGACAAGAGAAAAGGGAAATTTTGTTTCGTCAAAAATGACGTGACGAGAGATGATAAATCTTTTTGAGGCTGGGTCGTAGCATTTGTAGCCGCGATGATTAGAGGGGTATCCTAAAAAGACACAAGGGGTAGAGCGTTTATGAAGTTTGTGAATAGTGGTTGGAGGAAGAAGAGGATAGCAAAGACAACCGAAAATTTTTAGGTGAGAGTAAGAAGGAGTTCGGTTATATAGAAGTTGAGTGGGTGAGAAATTTCGAATTTGTTTATTTGGAAGAATATTTAGGAGATAAGTGGTCATTTCGAGGGCGTGATGCCAAAAATTTAACGGGAGAGAAGCATGAGTAAGCAATGTTCGAATCATGTTATTTATGGTGCGTATTTTTCTTTCTGCTTTACCATTTTGAGGAGAAGTATAGGGGCAAGAGAGGCGAAATTGTAGACCATTTTTGTCACAAAATGTACGAAATTGACTGTTGTTATATTCAGTTCCGTTGTCACATTGGATTGTTTTAATGGGCTTTTGAAATTGTGTTTGAATTTGATTTTGAAGTGTAGAGAAGACGGAGAATACTTGGGATTTGTTTCCAATTGGAAAAGTCCAAAGGAAATTTGTGTAATCATCAAGAAACAGAATATAGTATTTATGTCCATTTGTACTTAGCACAGGCGACGTCCACAAATCACTATGAATAATATCGAATGGGGAAGTAGTATAAGAGACAGAATTGGTAAATGGTAACTTAACTTGTTTACCAAAGATGCAAGACTCACAGAGTTTAGACCCTAAAACGGGCTTACAAGAAATAGAATTTGATTTATTGAGAGAATGCAAAATATCGACACCGGGGTGTCCTAATCTATTATGCCATAAATTTGACGAAATTGCAGTAAACGAAGAATTAGTTGGGGGTTTTTGGCTTTGGCTCGACAGAGAGAGTGGGTAGAGATCCCCCGAGCTATTGTTCCTCATGATAACCTTCCCCGTCTGGAAATCCTTTACAGAAAAACCAAGTGAGTCAAATTCTACAGAGACGTTGTTATCACGAGTAAACCGACGAATAGATATAAGATTTTTAATGAGTTTGGGAGCATGTAGAACATTGTTCAGAAGTAAGGGTGGTAAGGGTGGTTTTAAGTTAGTTTTACCAATACCGCGAATCGGGATTTCCTGTCCACTCCCAACAATGATATTTTTAACACAATTTAAATTAGAATAAGGCGAGAGACTACCTGAGTTGGGTGTCATGTGTGAAGTTGCTCCCGAATCCATGTACCAAGTATCGTCAGGCGGAGTAAGGGATAAAGTGTGCATCGCCTGATTGATATCGGTTGCAACGTAACTTTGGGGCTGCTGCTGGCTCGTCTCAGCCATGTAGGCCTGCTGTGGCCGAGAACCGAGTACGCCTGCTCCTGCTGTCCGAGTGTGTTGCTGCTGATAGCCAGAACCGCGCCAGGAGGCGCCTTGTTGCTGTTGACCAGATGCGTGCCAGGGGGCGCTTTGCTGCTGCGGCCAGATCTGTTGTGTCGGGTAGGGACAAGGGGGTGCTGTCCAGCCCGCAGGCGCCCACTGTGCCCATTGCTGTTGGCCAGGAGGTGCCCAGAATTGCTGCTGCTGGTGGTATGTGCGGCTGGTGTTGCGACCGCGTCCTCTGCCGCGCTGGCTGCGTCCTCGGCCCTGGCCGGCCTGTTCCTGCGCGCTAGAGGTGCCCTGCTGCTGCTGCTGGCCGGTAGCACGGGCTGATTGGCTAGAGTTGTTTCCGCGGCCTTGGCTACGATCGTCCGAGGCAATAAAAGAGGTGTTTGTGTGGACGAATTCATCCTTCCTTGTTTCAACAAGGAGCAAATCAGATCTAGCATCGTAGAAAGATGGGAGAGGCTTCTTTTGACCTATTATGGTGGCGATTGTTTCGTAGTTTTCATTCAAACCCCCAAGTAGACGCAACACCAGTCGATTTTCAGAAACGGGGCAATCAACATTAGCAAGTTGATCCGCAATCATCTTCAATTCAGTGCAATAAGCACTCATGTTTGGGAAATCATTGAGACGAATTTGAGAAAACCTATTTTCAAGATACATAGCGCGAGAACCTGTGTTATCTTGAAATATATTCGCTAAACGTTCCCAAGCCTGAGCAGCCGTCATACCAGGTTTTTGGATCGTGTTTAGTAGATCCTTGGATATTGTTCCAAATATCCATTGCTTGACAAGGGCGTCAAGGCGTTTCCACAGAAGAGAGTCGGTCTCGGAAGATGTTGAAGGTGTTTCGGAGGCGTTGGGAGTTTTTGGTTTGAGATGTTCGTAAACATTGTGAATCAAGCAGTGGTTTTCGAGAAGGTCTGCCCAAGAGAGATATTCCTCGCTACCCATCTCTAGGGTGATAGGAATTATGGAGCGGAGATTGTTAACAGAGAAAGCAGAGTGGTATTGAGAAACAGACATGGTGGTGGGCGTCTGACTTTGATTGGAGGAGGAGTCTGAATTAGTAGGTGGGACAGACATTAGAAGTTTGTGCGTGAGGCAGCAAGGTGGGAGGAAGAGAAAAAAAAAATTCGATTGATGATCTTGAGAGGATCTTTACTCTGATACCATGATAGAGATTAATCCCATCGTTATTATTGATAAACAATGTTACAATATATACTAGTCAAAAGACTCTTAATAAGGTAAACCACTAATCTAGGAATCTAAACAAGGTAACCCACTAATCTAGGAATCTAAACAAGGTAACAAGATATATACAATATACTAATAGAGACGAATTTTAAAGAAATGCGCCGTAAGTCAGCTCTTTAACTATAAGACGGACATGGACAATGAGACGAATTTTAAAGAAAGGCGCCGTAAGCCCTCATTAACTATAAGACGGATTTGGACAATGAGAAGGATTTTAAAGAAAGACGTGGTAAGCCAACTCATTAACTATAAGATGGATTTGGACAATGAGACGGATTTTAAAGAGAAGCGAGGTAAGTTAGCTCATTAAATCAAATAGACGAATTTCCTCTATTAGACGAATTTTAAAGCACCAAAAATGTCTTACAAGCTAAAAATTATATGAGACAAAATAAAAATTTAAACATAAGTTCAAATAATTCAAAATAGGAAAAACAAAATACACGATCATCAAGTGACTATAAAAAAGATATTCTACATAGAGAATAAGGGATATATATAAAGAAAACCCACAACAAGCAAACAATGCCCTATATAAAAACTGAGTATGAATATAAAAATAGGTAGCTCTTTTCTTTTCCTGGATCTTAATACTAAAAATTTAAGCATTGTTCTTAATACAATTAATCTTAATAATTAAAAAATAATTTAACAACTAAGAAGATCCTCCTCCTCCTCCTCCTCCTCCTCCTCCTCCTCCTCCTCCTCCTCCTCCTCCTCCTCCTCCTCCTCCTCCTCCTCCTCCTCCTCCTCCTCCTCCTCCTCCTCCTCCTCCTATTGATATATAGTTTCTTATATAATTATATTTAATTAGTCAAAATATACTAATTTTCTCAATAAACTTAATTTTAAGTGAGATTATAAATTATTTTTTATTATAATATTAACAAATTATATAAAATTTGAAATGTTATCTCTTTATAATTTATATCACATAAAACAAATTGGATTAAAATGGTGAGTCTAATTAAAATGGTGAGTCTAATTATCTGACGATATATATTGACAATCCAAAAAAAAATTTAATCATTGCATGTCCTTCTCCTCAAATATAATTATTTTACCTAATTTAAAGATAAATGTAATTATTTGATTTGAATTTAGTTTTATTAATATGGTTTAATAAGTTATAATACTGTAGGGTTATATTAATAAGTAGAACAAAATTAGATCATTATATATTTTTAAAAACTATATTATACTAATTTACTTTTAAAAATATTTTAATTAATAAATTATATAATTTGATTAGGTATAAAATTAATGAAAAAAATAATGAGTTTGTTTTTATAAATTATTTAAATAATAACAAAAATTCTAATGAAAGAAAAAATTATGATAAAACATTTACTCTTGTAAAAAAAATTGTAATTTTTTCCTTTTTTTTAAATTATTTTCACTACAAAATAAAATGTACATAAACCAAACAATATGTGACAATATTCCTCTGATACTTTCTCAATCCCTTACTCACTCGTCATATATTTCTTATATTATCTAAATACTCTTAAATATTATTTAAGTATATTTAAGCTTTTTTTAAATGAATAGTCAAATCCCACTTGACTGAAAAAAAAAAAGAATAATGAGAAACAAACTTAGTGTTTTGCATGTCTTATTACTTCGTTCATTTTTCTTTCTTAACACTGCTACATTAGTGAGGTCTTATTTAAATGTTTTATAATATTTACCAATTCACACATATTCATAAAAATAACAATTAATAGGAAAAACCAAATTCTTTGTACTTGTATTTGATACGTATACACTGTCATCAAGTGCCTAAAAATATATATATATATATATATATATATATATATATATATATATATATAAAGAAAACTCACAACATGCAAGCAATGTCCTCTGTAAAAACTGAGTATAAAAATAGGCAGTTTTTTTCTTTCCTTGGATCTTGTTTGTCTGTGTGAAAATAACACAGATTTTTTGTTTTTACAAATTAGTACCAAACGAATTTTTAATACAAAAAACCTAACCATTGTTCTTAATACAATTAATCTTAATAATTAAAAAATAATTTAACAACTAAGAAATAAATTACATAGAAGAAAAAAGATAAATCAAATTAATCTAAAAAATATATTTTTATTTTTTTCACAATAAAATATCAATCAATCTTTTATATATATTATTTTATCACATTTATTTAAGAAAAGTTAACCATTAACCTAACTCAATAATCTCATATTCAAATTAAAACCAACTCGCTTAACTCAATTAATGTAAATTGAATTTGATTTATAAGAATTATGTTAATGGTTAACCTTTCTAAATAAATTCGATCAAAAAAAATATGTATCGGTTAATTAATATTTTATTGTGAAAAGAATGATATAAGTATTATTTTTTAATTTGATTAATTTTTTAATAAGACCTTTTATTATTTGAGTGAGATAATAAAATATGTAACTCATGTTTAATTTAAGGAGTAGCTAGAACAATCCCTATAATTATAATTCCCTTATTTAAAGAAATTTTAATGAAATTTTAATCTACAAAGTAAAACTTATTGGAAAAAAAAAAATTATAACTCAGGTTTATTTTCGAGATAACTATCGTAACCCTCCATCACAATTCCCTCCTAATCATTTATAATTTTTTAAGTAAGATTTTATCATTTAAACTAACCTAATAAATGTTGGGTTTTGCAACAGCAAAACTATGGATCTTCTTAGAAATCAAAACCTGTAGTAAATCAGATTCCAAATCGTCTATGACGATAAACAGGTTACCAAGAACTGAAATAGCACAAAGCAATAAACGACAACACAATATACGTGGTTCGGTCAAAATCGACCTACGTCCACGGGAGGGATAAGTTTCACTAAATCAAACAAATGTCAATAGTAGAAACTTACATGCCCTGCTCTCAAATGAAAGAAGTGATTACACTAGAAATGATTGGACTACTCCACAATCAAAAGCTCCCCCAATCTCTCACTCTGGATCAGCCAAAGAACAAGAAGAAGAAGGAAACCAGAAAACCCTAGATCTGTAATTCACTCTCTCTCTATTTGCTCTGTTATGAGAAAAATACCCCCAAAAAAGTATTTATACTCTAACCCGTTTTCATAAAAGAAAACCCACCCGTTTACCCGGAATTTAAAACCCGCCCGCAATGGCAAGGAACACCAACAATTCTCCCCCTTCCGAGCCATGGGAGAATGTTGCTATAAACATTCATCATCGCGACGCTTCTGCCAGAACCATTCCGGCTTCGGCACAACATATCTCATGCTTTCCTCTTGGCAAGCCCTTTGTCATCATATCTGACCCGTTCTCATCTGTGTGCACTTTCTCCAAGTATAACTCCTTCTTCTCGAGCACTTCACGGATACAATGGTACCTTCTTTGGATGTGTTTTGAACGTGAATGGAAACTTGGATTCTTGCTCACATGTATAGCACTCTGTGAGTCACTAAACACCACAAACCTGTCTTGTGCAATACCAATTTCTTTCAACAATTCTTTCATCCATCTCATTTCTTTACAACATTCAGTAATGACAATATATTCAACTTCTATAGTAGACAAAGCAACACATTTCTGTAGACGAGACTACCATGATACAACTCCTCCTCCAAAAGTAAACAAATACCCTGAAGTTGATCTCATTGTGTCAATATCACCACTCATATCTGAATCAGAAAACCCTTCAACATGTGACTTTCCAGTATGTTAGGATCTAGGTCGCGGCTGGAGGACCGGGGTTGGACCGGTTAGCGCGTCTCACTAATTGTTAGGATCTAGGTCGCGGCTGGAGGACCGGGGTTGGCCGGTTAACGCGTCTCACTCAAAGGGTGGTGATTAATCCGGTTAGAGATTAACACCGGGGTTTCAATACTACACAAACTGTCACAAACCCTTGAACCAGGTTCAAGCGCGAAAGTGGTTTGTTTCAGGTTGAAGCAGCACACTCACAAGATAGGCAGAACCGGTTTTGAACATGACAGGTTTGGAAATTGCTGGGTCGGTTTTGTAGCTTAGTGATTCGGTTTAGGTAATATTGAGTCGGTTGGAGCGGTATTAGTAGGTTAGTGCAAATCGGTTATAAAGTAAAGCAGGTGGAAAGTAAATGACAAGACAGGATTTTATGGATATTCGGAGATAAAACTCCTACGTCACCCTTTCCTCTCGAAACCGCGAGAAGGATATTCACTAAGGAATACAAACAATCCGATCGAGACTTATTTCCTGCTCGATAATACTCTTACAATTTTAACCGAAATTGTAGAATTACACCTCAACTTAGCGCTTTTAGCTTTCTAGAGATAGAACACAATCTTATCACTTGTAAATGAATTGTTCAATGTGTCCCGCATTTACTCCTCTTCAGCTCCTTCTTTTATAGGTGAAATATGCCAACGGTCACATTTCATTTCCTTGAATCTGATTGGTTGAGCAGAGGTTCAGTGACTCAGACCTGGCGGTCTAGTCTTCAGTATGTAGGTCAAACCGGCTAGGTTTGTCTTTTACTCAATATGGCAACTATCGGTTGGGCAGTTGTCTGTACTTGGAAGATTGCATTTCTGATTTATCCTGAAGTGGAAGGATCTTGTAGGACGGTTTTTTGCAGCCTGCAGACTGTCCTCAGACTTGTATGAATATGGCAATGTTCAGCCTGTTCCTTTGGTATCATTCTCAACAGATACCCGAAATATTTATTTGTATTGGTCATTTGTTTATGTTAACCGGATGACTTTCGGTTTTTCCATAGCTTCTGATTGACCGAATGTCTTATGATTTTGGCCTTCTGATTTGACCGATCTTTTCTTCTTGTTCGGTCAGGTTTTTGTTCGGTTGGATTGCTTGACCGGTTGAGTGATTTGACCGGTTTATCTCTTGACCGGTTCCTGGAAGGTTGCGCCTCTGACTTATCTATCTTTTACTTAATATAGCAACTGTCGGTTGGACAGTTGCCTGCACCTGGAAGGTTGCGCCTCTGACTTATCTATCTTTTACTTAATATAGCAACTGTCGGTTGGACAGTTGCCTGCACCTGGAAGGTTTCGCCTCTGACTTATCCCAGAGTGGAAAGATCTCTTCAGGCAATCTTCTGCAGCCTGTAGAGTATCATCAGACTTGTATGGATATGCTAATGTCACAGTATGATCCTTTGATGTTATCTTCTGCAGATACCCAAAGTATCTGTTTGCACCGATTTGTAAGTTGTACTTAGTTTGATATTCTTGACTTTTTTCTCTTAGTAATCTTCTCATCGGTTTTCCGGTTGGATATTGTATTTCGGTTTAGGATGTCTACCGGTTGTTCATGGCTTCAGGTTAAACGAATAACTTCTGGTTTTGGATACATCCTTTGCTTCTTCTTCTAATCGGTTTGATTACTTGACCGGTTGGATTCTTGACCGGTCAGATTCTTGACCGTTCCTGATAACTTCAGGTTTGTTCATTTGCTTCTTCTAGACGGTTTGATATTCAACCTAATAAATTCAGGTTTGTTCATTTGCTTCTTCTGGCCGGTTTGATATTCAACCTGATAACTTCAGGTTTGTTCATTTGCTTCTTCTGGCCGGTTTGATATTATGACCGGTTAGATTTCTTGACCGTTCTTTCGGTTTACAACTCAACCGGTCCTGAACTTGAACCTGTCCGGATTTCTGCACATAGGTTGAACCTGTCCGGTTTTCTGCACATAGGTTGAACCTGTCCGGTTTTCTGCACATAGGTTGAACCTGTCCGGATTTCTGCACATAGGTTGAACCTGTCCGGATTTCTGCACATAGGTTGAACCTGTCCGGATTTCTGCACATAGGTTGAACCTGTCCGGTTTTCTGCACATAGGTTGAACCTGTCCGGATTTCTGCACACAGGTTGAACCTGTCCGGATTTTGAACTTCTTGACCGAACTGGTTGACCGAGCTTCTTGACCGATCCGGTTGACTGAGTCGGTATACATTGTCGAATCTTGCCTATAAGTAAATTTCGGATTTTGCTCAGCTTCCCTGAAATAGCAAAACTTTAAATAATATTTGAAGTCGGTGAGATTTGATCCATGGTCACCTGTGTAACAGGCATGAGTGTTTACCACTATGCTACAGCACATTCTTGTTATATATAAACCAATTAATATACTTGATATGACTTAACGGTTTATTTTCTAACAATTTCTCCCTTTTTGATTATTTAGAATAAATATTCAAAACTTGTAATTGTTGGCCGGTTTAAAATTAACTTACTTAATTTTTCTAACAATTTCTCCCTTTTTGATTATTTAGAATAAATATTCAAAACTTGTAATCGTTGGTCGGTTTAAAATTAACTTACTTAATTTTTCTAACATAGTACCATAACACAAAACGTATTTGGAGGTCCCTCGAAGATATCTCATTAGCCACTTAACCGCTTCCCAGTGTGTCTTACCAGGATTTAAAAGAAAACGACTAAGTACTCCAACCACATGAGCTATATCCGGTCTTGTACAGACCATTGCATACATCAGACTGCCTATTGCTGAAGCATATGGAACACTGCATATTTCTTGTCTTTCCTCTTCATCCTTGGGAGACATTGTCTTGTTTATTTTCAAGTGTGTAGCCAATGGACAAGCAACTGGCTTTGCCTTGTCCATACAGAATCATTTTAGAATCTTCTCAATATATCTCTCTTGAGATAACCATAGCCTTTTCTTCACCCGATCACGAATGACCTGCATTCCAAGAATTTGTCTTGCTTGACCCAAGTCTTTCATCTCAAAAGACTTAGCCAAATCCTTTTTCAACTTGGCAATCTTGAGATTGTCTCTCCCAACAATCAGCATGTGATCAACATATAGGAGAAGTATAATAAAATCATTAGAAGCAAACTTTTGCACAAAGACACAGTGATCTGTAGACGTCTTCATGTACCCATGGATGGTCATGAACAACTCAAACTTAAGATACCACTGCCTTGGTGCTTGCTTCAAACCGTACAGACTTTTGACAAGTTTGCACACCTTGCTTTCCTCACCTTTCTTATTATAACCTTCAGGTTGCTCCATATAAACATCTTCATCCAAATCACCATGGAGAAATGCAGTCTTGATATCAAGTTGTTCAACCTCAAGATCCATACAAGCAGCTAGACTTAACACCACCCGGATAGAAGTCATCTTCACTACCGGTGAGAAAATCTCATCATAATCAATTCCATGCTTCTGGCCAAAACCTTTGACAACTAGCCTAACCTTGTATCTTGTCTTGCTATCATCACCTTCTTGCTTGATCTTGTACACCCATTTATTTTGTAATACTTTTATGTTCTCTGGTCTTTCAACTAGATCATATGTGTCATTTTTCAGCAATGACTTCATCTCTTCATCCATGGCAGCTAACCATTCTTTCTTATGAGCATCCTCAATAGCCTCCTTATAGCATATAGGCTCCCCACAATCAGTTAGAAGAACATACTCTGTAGCAGGATACTTAGAACTTGTTCTTTTCTCCCTAGTAGACCTCCGAAGTACCTCTGTTTGTTGATTCTGTTGATTTCCATCTTCTTGTTGAACTTCAAAATCAACCTCAACATTATCACCAAGATCAGTTTCAGTATTAGTATCATTTCCATGGCCTACAGCTTGACCCTAAGGAACATCATCATCACTATCTGAGTCTGAAGCTACATGTGGCCTTGTCTCCTCAACATCATGAGACAACTCAAGACCAGAAAGGTCACGTATGTATGCATCAAGCTTTTCACCATCTTCAAAATTCTCAATAGTCTGATCTTCAAGGAATACCACATCCCGGCTTCTCAAAACCTTCTTATCAACTGGGTCATAACACCTGTATCCCCACTTTTCATCACCATACCCCAAAAATATGCATTGTCTGGTTTTTGCATCTAGCTTAGACCTTTCATCTTTTGGAACATGCACAAAAGCTCTGCAACCAAAAACACGTAAATAGTCATAATTAACATCTTTACCTGACCAGACGTTTTCTGCACACTTATTATTCAATGGCTTGGAGTGAGAACGGTTGATCACATACACTGCAGTGCTCATGGCTTCAGCCCAGAAATGCTTATCCAACCTGGCATGAGAGAGCATACTCCTCATCCGTTCCAACATTGTTCTGTTCATCCTCTCTGCCACACCATTTTGTTGTGGAGTCTTGGGCACAGTCTGTTCATGTCGAATACCCTACTCTTTGCAATAATCATCAAATGAGCCTATGTACTCTCCCCCATTATCTGACCGCACCCTCATTAGTTTTCTTCCTATCTCTCTTTCAACCAGCTTGTGAAAGACCTCAAACCTTGCTGCAACCTCATCCTTGGACTTTATAGCATAATCCCAAACATTCCTAGATGCATCGTCTATGAAGGTTACAAAATAGGAAGCACCGCCTATGGATTTAATCTTCATAGGACCACAAACATCTGTATGGACCAATTCAAGGACATTCTTTTTCAGTTCAACTTTTGACTTACTGAAGGAGACTCTGTTCTGCTTACCCTTCAAGCAATGCTCACAATTTTCAAGATGAGCATCCTTGAGATTCAGCAACTCATTCCTCTTGATCAAAACATTCAGCCCCTTTTCACTAATGTGACCTAATCTCTTGTGCCACAACTCAGAGGATGACTCCATTAAAACAGAATATGCCGCATCATAGACAATTTTAAAATTTGTCTTGTATAAGGAACAACATTTCTTACCTCGTGCAATAACCAATGAACCCTTGCTTAGCTTCCATACTCCACCACTGAAAACATTATGGTAGCCTCCATCATCGAGCTTACCTACTGAAATCAAATTCATTCTCAAATCAGGAACATGTCTTACATCTCTCAATGTCAGGAAGCAGCCCATGTTTGTCTCAATTCTAACATCACCCAGACCAACTATCTTGGACACACCACTGTTACACATGCGAACCTCACCATAATCACCAGCTTTGTAGGACTGGAAGTAACCTTTGTGTGGAGTTATATGGAATGAGGCACCTGTGTCAACAATCCATGCTGTTTCATTTGAAGATGTGCTAAGACATGAGTCTTGACAGTTAGAAGCATATGTCAGTTCACCATCTGAAGCATAAGCAGATGTATCTGCACTTTGTTCTTTCTTTTCTCTGGGCTTCACTGTACCCTTCGCTTTATCATTTTTAAATTTTCAGCACTCATTTTTCCAGTGACCCATTTTGCCACAGTAATGGCAAGCACCATCCTTCTTTGGAGCTCTAGACTTCCTTCTAGACTTTCCCCTACTCGAACCACTTCTATTATCTTTTGATCTTCCTCTATCAGCCACCAACATATCAGACTTAGAGGGTTTATCCCCCTTTCGATTCTCCTCATCAAGTAAGGAACTGGTGACAAATGCCATGTTGACTTTACCATTTGGTGCTGAGTTGCTGAGAGTGATAATACGTGTCTCCCAACTTGCAGGCAAAGATCCAAGGACTAAAAGTGCTTGCACCTCATCATCAAAGTTTATCTTCATACTACTCAACTGATTAAAAATATTTTGAAATTCATTCAAGTGCTCAGCAATTGATTTATTATCAATGTACTTCAGATTCACCAGCCTTCGTACCAGTGCTGCTTTATTCCTTGCTGACCTCCCATCATAGAGAACTTCAAGTTTGCTCCACACACCATACGCTGTAGTCTCATTCTCAACATGGTGCACAACATTTACACCAACCCAGGAACGAATAAAGTTGTAGGCCTTTCTATCTATCTTTTTCCAATCAGCCTCTTTTGTAGTCTCAGGTCTAACACCCTCATTTTCAATTGCTTCATTCAAATCATCTGAAACTAACAGATCACTAATCATCAGTTTCCATTGCCTGTAGTTTGTACCATTCAGACTCACCATATCAGGTCTAGATTTCCCCATTATTACTGCCTTAACAACTGACAAAAACACCAGCAAAGAAACCAGTTGATCTCTTCTATGAATTTCTCCAAATAACCAGCAGAGTACTATGCCCTACTCTAATGTTAAAACAGATAACCAATTAATACTACTCTAATACCACTGTTGGGTTTTGCAACAGCAAAACTATGGATCTTCTTAGAAATCAAAACCTGTAGCAAATTAGATTCCAAATCGTCTATGACGATAAACAAATTACCAAGAACTGAAATAGCACAAAGCAATAAACGACAACACAATATACGTGGTTCGGTCAAAATCGACATACGTCCACGGGAGGGATAAGTTTCACTAAATCAAACAAATATCAATAGTAGAAACTTACATGCCCTGCTCTCAAATGAAAGAAGTGATTACACTAGAAATGATTGGACTACTCCACAATCAAAAGTTCCCCCAATCTCTCACTCTGAATCAGCCAAAGAACAAGAAAAAGAAGAAGGAAACCAGAAAACCCTAGGTCTGTAATTCACTCTCTCTCTATTTGCTTTGTTATGAGAAAAATACCCAAAAAAAAGTATTTATACTCTAACCCGTTTTCATAAAAGAAAACCCTGACCCGTTTACCCGGAATTTAAAACCCGCCCGCAATGGCAAGGAACACCAACAATAAATTAAGGTATTCACACTTAAACTATGCAGAGTTGGGTTCAATATACATTAAAATGCTTTTAAAATAACCCCATTCATCACGAATCGGGTTAGATTGATTTTTTGGATAAATTTAAATTCAGTCGATTATACTTCATTAAGATTATATATCTAATTAATTGGATTTATAAGATATTATGTCACTTTAATTATCGTTTATATATAAACTTTCAATATCTAATAATAATTTATATTGAACATATTTTAAACTAATTTTGAATCAAGTAAAAAAAACAAATTTTAAACAAAAAAATTATTAAAAAAAAAACAATAATTTTAAACAATTTTTCTCATTAAACAAAAATGTAAAATTAATTTGGTATATATATATCATATTTATTAGTTAATTGTAATATTAATTAATATATTTCGAGTACTAGTGTTTCGGTTATTTGAATAGACTCGATGTCCAATTCTAATTAATCGAATTTTTATATTAAAGTCAAGTATTCAACTATATAACCCGATGTATCTGATATTTTCTGTTCGAATTGTATTAGTACGATGATTGAGCCAAATCGGTCTGAATTGATTACACCTAATTATATTTGTTTAAAATCAATTTATTTATTTAAAAAAATGTATTGTATGTTTTTTGATATAGTTGTTTAAATGTGCATGTTTGGCTTATTTCATATAAAATATTATTTTAAATAAAATAAAGATAATGAATAGATAGAAAAACAAGTGAAAACATATTTTGTATTATAAAATATTAATGTCAAAAACTTATGAACAATTAAAAAAATTGCTTCTTTTACAGATAATTTAGTAGTTTAATGAATAACTTAACTTTATATTATTAAAATTCCTATTATAATACAAAATTTAATATTAAAAAAATACAAAATAATTCCACAACTTTATATCATGGCCAATGAGAGTTAAAAGCATCTCTTCTCATAGTCTTCATGAGTGTCCTTCAGTAATGCACGAGGTCATGAGCTAGAAAAATCCTTATGAATATATCAAAGTCAAAGATAGGAACAAACCCTTCCTTAAATGAGTAAAGTGAAATTAAATTATATAAAGATGTAAATTAAGAACAACAAAATAAAATTGTAGTTTCTAAATAAGTATAAGATAATTAAAACACGAATCCTCAATAATTAATTAATTAATTAATTGTGACACCTAATTATTATTTTCAATTGGATAAGTAAGTCTTTTTTTTCTTTGAGCATATCACAGCTGCCACCCCTTCCTCAATACCCTCATCTTTGTTTAGTCCTCCGAAGAATTCAGCATGGGTTGTTATATCATCGCCCTTTCAATTTAAAGATGTGTTTGGTAACCTTAGAATTGACATTGAAATTGGAATTGTATTTGGAAGGTCCAATTCTAATTTTTATATTTGTTAAACACTTTAATATTAAGAATTGGAATTGAAATTGAAATTAGAATTTCAATGGAATTCAATATAGTGTAATTTGATAGTTCTCAATTATAATCTTTTTAGGTCGGAATTGTAATTCTAAATTAACACGTTTTTCACGTTTATGACATGTTTAACACGTTTTTCACACATTAAACACGTTTAACACGTTTTTTCACACGTTTAACACGTTTTCATGTTTTTGACACGTTTAACACGTTTTTGGCATGTTTAACACGTTTTTGGCACGTTTAACACGTTTTTGGCACGTTTAACATGTTTTTGACACATTTAACACGTTTTTCACGTCCTTAACACGTTTAACACGTTTTTAACACTTTTAAAAAAAACACGTTTTAAACTCGATTTTGACACGTTTAACACGATTTTCACGTTTTTGACACGTTTAACACGTTTTTCACATTTTGGCACATTTTGGCACATTTAACAAGTTTTTTACATATTTGACACGTTTTTGACACGTTTTCACGTTTTTGACACATTAAACACGTTCTTAACACATTAAACACGTTTATCATGTTTATGGCACGTTTAACATATTTTTGACACGTTTAATACGTTTTTTTTACGTTTTTGACACGTTTACCACATTTTTGACACGTTTTCACGTTTTGACACGTTTAACAAGTTTTCACATATTTGGCATGTTCAACAAGTTTTTCACTTATTTGACACGTTTGACACATTTTTGATATATTTAACACGTTTTCACATTTTTGACACATTTAACACGTTTTAACACGTTTTTAACACATTAAACATGTTTATCATGTTTTTGGCACGTTAAACATATTTTTGACACGTTTAACACGTTTTGGCACGTTTAATACGTTTTGGTATGTTTAACACATTTTTAGCACGTTTAACACAATTGATAAATTTTGGCACATTTACCACATTTTGATATGTTTAATACGTTTTGGCCCATTTAACACACTTGTGACATGTTTAAAACATGTTAAATATGCCAAAATGTGTTAAACATGTCAAAAACGTGTAGAACGTGTTAAACGTGCTAAAAATGTGTTAAAGTTGTCAAAATATGTTAAACGTACGAAAACGTGTTAAACATGTTAAAAATGTGTTAAACGTGCCAAAAATGTGTAAAATGTGCCAAAAACGTGTTAAACGTGTCAAACGTGTTAAACATGTCAAAAACGTATTAAACGTGCCAAAACCGTGAAAAACGTGTGAAAAACATGTTAATCGTATTAAAAATGGCAAAAACGTGTTAAATGTGTCAAAAACGTGTTGAACGTGCCAAAACGTGTGAAACGTGCCAAAACGTGTGAAACGTGCCAAAACATAAAAACATGTTAAATGTGCCAAAACGAGAAAAACGTGTTAAACGTGTTAAACGCGCCAAAACGTGAAAAACGTGAAAAATGTGCTAAATGTGCTAAAACGTGTTAAACGTAAAAAAACGTGTGAAAAACGTATTAACGTGCCACAGCGTGAAAACGTGTGAAAAACATGTCAAAATGTGTAAAACGTGTGAAAAATGTGTTAAACATGCCAAAACGTGTTTAACATGCCAAAAACATGGAAAACATGTTAAATGTGTTAAACATGTCAAAAACGTGCCAAAAACGTGAAAAACTTGTTAAACTTGTCAAAACATGTGAAAAACATGTTAAATGTATTAAAAATGTCAAAAACGTGTTAAACATACAAAAAAAACGTGAAAAACATGTTAAACATGTGAAAATGTGTTTTAAGTGTAAAAATGTATTAAACATGTCAAAAACGTGTTTAAATGTGTTAAACGTGTAAAAAATGTGTTTCATATGTTAAACATGTCAAAAATGTGAAAACATATTTAAGAAGTTAACATTTTGAACCGATATTTTATTTTACAAACATACAAATTTGAATTGAACTACAATTTTATCATTTTCCCAAACATATGAATTAGAATTGAATTATAATTCTATAATTTTTCAAAACATAGAAATTAAATTATAATTCAATTCTAATTCTCATGGAATTGAAATTAAAATTCCAATGCAATTTCAATTCCAATTCTCCCTCATCAAATACACCATAATTGTTCTTCTTCTATTACTACCATTGTGATATGTTTTACCGCTACAAAAACTGTTCGTCACAATAAAATTGAAATTCTTCCCATTTTATTTAAAATTGAACACCAACCAAAGATAATATTTTTATGAACTATTATTTAATGGGATAAAATAATTTTTACCTTACCTTGTTAACTTTTATTAAAGATGAGATAAATTATCATTTTAATCTTCATCTTTTATTTTCTGTTTTTACAACTAATTAGTAATTACCTTACACATATAAATACTTATTAAATGGTGTATAAAACTATTTTATAAAATAGTGAACCATGGCTAATAATATACTAAAACCTGCAACAAACATGGTCTAAAAACTGTCTGATTACTTTCAAGAAAGGATGAGGATTCGGTTTTTCTTTTCAGCAGTAACATGATAAGATCATCCCTTTCAAAAAAACTGAGAATGTTATATGCTTATGAAGGAAAAGGAAAATCATGAGTAAACAAACAGCAAGAGAAATAGTATAAGAAAAAGACATCAAGTATCAAACAACAAAGTCATGAAATTCATTTCAGTTGCTAGATTTAAGTAGAAATAACACAAGGGATTCAATCATTCAACAATCCCCAAAGAAAAGTGATCAGATCTGTGATGAGGCAAAATGTTTGAAAAACCATAAAGCTTTAGAGTTCTCAACACATCAAGGTTGGTACAACCAATAGAAGAATCCTATCCAATTTCTGTAACATCTAATCTAATGTTGAAAATCTCTAGAAACAATAATATAAATCGAAATCTAATTTCTGTAAGTACCCAGCAGCTGCAGCAGCAACCTTGTTTTCGGTTCACTCGGAATCGATCGGACGGTCCAAGGGAAGAAGAACCCTCAGCTTCCGAATCCATGAACCGCCATTCAATTTCTGTAGTCTACTTGTGATTGGGATATGCATAATTTATTCAAACTGTTTAATGCTCACTGTTGGGTGTAAAAGTTTATGAAAAATATTTGTTGCTTGGGAGCATTGTGTTGACTGTTGAATGTAAAAACATGTATTTCTTAATCTAGTAGTAAACATGTCATTCTTCAATATATTTCTTCATTCATCATTGTTTTTCTTACCAATGCAGTTTTGTCAGCAATTCTTATTTCAGATTCAGCTATTTGCTCTCATTCTTTTAACAATAATGTGATTTATTTAAATATTTTGATTACAGATGGACAACATTTGTATAAAAGTCATTTGAGCGTCAGGATACTTCACATACAAATTTTTTCTCCACCTTAAAAGAAGTTAAAAATGCTGCAACCAAAATTGCTTTGGGAACAAGTTTCAATCCGATGAATATCATAACGTTTGTAACATTTTTGTCTTTTTTTCAAGTTATTTTGAAGACAAGAATGTTACAAACTGTATGATATAGAATTAACATTTTTCTGATTTTCCAAAACAATTTTGGCTGCAAGATTATTCGCTTCTTTGAGGTAGAGAAAAAATCTGATTCCTTCGCCATCGCCGGAGATCAAGAGAGGAGATCGAGAACGGTTAGTGAGTGTGTGGTGAGGATGCGATTTCAGTGCTACAAGATATACAATAATATATAGCTGTAGATTCTTCAGGTCAAACCAGGACGACGTCGCTTTGAAATTTTTAAGACGCCTGCCTAGGGATGCTGGACATGGTTTTGGTAATCATAATATATATAATTTTTAGTATTAATATCATATGGATAAAAGTATATCAAAAATATGGCCTTGTTCGTATTTGGTTTTCAAAATAATCTAATCAAATCAATTATCACTTCACTCCCTCTCTCATCTTTCAAATCAATTAAGTCATTAACCAAAATACTAAAATACAGTCTATTTTAAATTATAATTATTTATTTTATTTATATATATCAATACCCTTTAAGTCTTTTTTTACCAAAAAAAACATTATTATTTCCTCAAAATTATCACCAATCATTATCAATAATCATTTTTCTCTTTTTCCAAGTCATTATCAATTAATTTTTTAAAACCCTAATCGAAACAAGACCTATAAGTTATATGGTAATTTATATTATAAATTTCACATTATAATTAAATAAATAATGAATTTAGACCATACGTGATATTTGCTATACTCATTTTTTTTATGGTTAGTTTTTGTTTTATTATTATCTTTCTTAGGCCTTGTTTTCCTTAGGTTTTAAAAAAAATTCAAATAAAATTAATTTTTTAATTAATTATTTCTTAACAATCATATCATTAATTTCATTAACTAAAATACTAAAATATCATTTATTTTAAATTATTTTATTTTTATTTTATTCATATATATCAATACACTTTAAGTTTTTTTATCAAAAAATAATTAATCATTTCTTCAAAATTATCACCAATCATTATTCATAAATGAAATGTACAGTTCACACTCAACCAAATATTATAATCTTATTCATTGCTATAAATGAAAGATAAATAAATTATTGTTATTTGGTTCTATATATACAAAATAAATAATTGATTCAGACTTAGAGATGGTTTAATTTTGATTATTTGAGATATTTTGGTATAAAAAAATAAGTTATTTTGATTTTTAATTAATTTAATTATAAAATAACTGTGTATTTGAAATATAAATAAAATATGAGTATTTTAATTGAAAAATAGTGATTTTATAGTTAAAAAATTAATATATACATAAATTTTAAAAAATAGATAAGATCTCAAAATTAAAATCATGATTTTTTTTTTATCAAACGAGCTATTAGACTTCCCCCACTTAACCGCTTCCAATTACAAAGTCACCCTAAGCCTAAATTACTCAAAATTAATTAATTAAAATTTAATATTCTTAACAAATTATATATATATATATATATATATATATATATATTTATATACGAATTTAGGATAAATTAATCATCCTAATTATTATTATTATTATTTATATTCTTTACCATCATCAATCAAACAATTATGTCTCTCTTTTCTCTGACTACATGGCGTGTTGTGTTGCAAAATAACTTTTCACTATTCCCCTTTCTCCTTTCAAACTTTATTGTTTTTTTCACATTTCACCTTTTTCATCCATTTTTATTTTATTTTTATATGAAAAAAATCAAATAGTTAATTTCAGTTTTTTAATAGATTAAAATGATGGTTTATAGATTTTATTTGTTCATAACAAATAATTATTAAATAATAATATAAATTTATTTAGCATATGAATACAATTTATTATTTTTTAAATAAAAAGACTTTATATTGGCCCTTTTATAAAATATTGTTGAATATAAGTTTAAAAAAATATAAAATATTAATTTGGATTAAATAATATTATTAAATAATTCATAGCATTATTAACTTCGTCATCATCTTTTTTACTCCTTCTTTTTCACGGTTAGACTAACTCTGCAAAATATAAAATAATAATATTTTAATAAATTAAATAATGTCAAATATATTTATCATCAGGTATTAATTAATAAATTATATAGAAAGTATATAATGTAAACAATCATATCTTATTTTATTGTTGTTTCGGTTGACATTTTCAAATAATAAAAGAAATTATAAGTTTATAACTAACTTTTTAAGATAACTATTTAGTTAAAGAAATTATAACTATAACTAAAATGTGTAACTAAATTAAAATAAAAATAATTGAAGTAACTAAACTAGAATTTATTATTAATAAAATAATAGATAACAGGACAATGTTGAAAGACAGCACACTGATTAATTGACAATGACTTGGTCTTGTGATACGTGTGTGAGTTGGAATTTATCATATAAAAGACAAAAAAAACAAAAAAATTATAATATTAGGATAAAACTTATGAGGAGTGATATGTCAGTAAATTTGGAAGAAATAATGGAAAGAACGATGTTTTAATATATCACTGGTTCGAAAAATAATACAGGACGAAAGAGAAATAATTTTTTTAATTTTTTCGACCAATCAGATTATAATATGTTATACTTTCTAAAATTTTCTCTCTCAAATTTTCTCCCCAATAGTTAGTTATAGACTAATAGTCAAATTATGTATATTTTTTTAATTTTAGTTAGTCAAACAACTTAGGGTTTGACTAAACCTATTAAATCAATAATATGAATAGTTGATTCAATTTGATAGTTTAAAAAATCATTAGTCATTTGATTTAATCGGATTTCCAATATAACTGTACTTTATCTTTTGCTTTTTATATCATAATAGTCTTATTTATGGTATAAAAAAATAACTAAACACCTTAAATTGTGATGGAATATAACCGTTTCTTTTGTGCAAATTTTATTTTTAAAAAATTGCATTTACTACATTCTTAGTGATAATATCTTCCTAGGTAATGTTAAATTTGTAATGTGTAAATAAAATATGTTATATCTTCTTAAATTGTCATGTAATTAATAAAATTTAAAGAGAAATTGATTCTATTTTAAAGCTGGTTTATGCTTGCGGTTGTTTTCATTATTATGTCTTGTTTATTTAATTCCTAGTAGGACCCATCTAGATTTATTTTTATTTTTTTTATCAGCAGCGAAATTTAGTTGTGGGAATAAATCAGAAATAAAGGGTTGTAATATTATCTTATGAAATTTTATATAAGTTTTAAATATATTTATTTAGTTAATTAAAATAGTTAAGTTAAAATCAATTCAAGTAACTCAGGTCTTGTTTGGATTGAGTTTTTAAAAAAATCTATAAAGGGAAAAAAATAATGATGGGTGATGATTTTGAGGAGATTATAATTATTTTTGGTAAAAATATTTACAGGATATTGATATATGAATAAAATAAAAAATAATAATTTAAAATATAGGATATTTTAGTATTTTGGTTAATGAAATGAGTAATGTGATTGTTAAGAAGTGATTAATTGAAAAATTAATTTTGAATAAATTTTTTTTTTAAATATAGACAAAATATTAAGAAAACAAAGGTCTAATAAAATTCTTACTGAATTGTTGGTCAATTTTGAAAAAATATATATATATAAGGCAACTATAAGAGATTGAGTCAAATTAAACAATTAAATATTAAATGATCATCATTTTCTTAATGGTCTAATTATTCTTTTATCTTTTGCAATTATCAATGTTAACATCATTATGAAATTTTTGCAACATTTTTCTTGTTAAAACAATGTGACAATTTATAATAAAAATTATTAATAAATAACTATATGACTTAATATAAAAAGGTTCAAAAGTGAAAGAATAAATAAATAACAATAACTAATAAATAATAAGAAAATTCAAAACTATTTTGAACTGTTTTCTTTTGGGATTGGCTCCACTAAAATAAATATTAATGAATAAGAGTTAAAACTATTCTCCAAAATTATAAATTCGAATTTTAATAATTTAAATCCAATATTATTAGTAGGAAATGAGAATCTCAATAGTGTCCAAAATTTAAATCCTCAGTTTGAATGAAATCTCAGTTTTATTTAACTCCATAGTAGTAACAAATTAACAATAACACTAAAACTAAATTTTTCAAAAAAAGAAGAGAAAAACATCAAAACTAAATCAACATGTCGTGGCCAATTTGTGTGAGAGCTCGATCAAGAGAAGTAGAGGCTCATCAAAGTCATTACACATTTCAAAAAAGAGAAGAATGGAGGAACAACCAAACAAGACTTAACCAAAACCACACTAAAGCAAAATGTCTTGTCCACACTTCATCTATTACCATAACCACACTCAACCTATCACTATAACCACACTCAACTTATCCATCATTATATAATTAATATGGTAGTTGGGAAGTGTCATTAATATAGTTATTGTAATTAGGGGTGAGCATAATTTAGGTTTACCAAACTTAACCCTAACCTAAACCCAAAATATTAATTTGGATTGGGTTAGTATGGGTTGTGTTGAATATGGGTTGGGTCAGGGTTACCCAAATTAACCAAATTATATAAATTTAATTTAAATCTCTATTATTAATCCAATATAAACTAATCATCTTATAACTTAAAGTCGAACATGTTTTTGACATTTTTAACACGTTTTTAACACGTTTAACACGTTTTTGACATGTTTAACACGTTTTCACACTAACAACACATTTTTCACACGTTTAACTCATTTTCACGTTTTTGGCACGTTTAACACGTTTTTGACACGTTTAACAAATTTTTGACATGTTTAACACGTTTTTGACATTTTAACACGTTTTTCACACGTTTAACACGTTTTTATCACGTTTAACACATTTTGACAAGTTTAATATATTTAACATGTTTTTGACAAGTTTAACACGTTTTTCACGTTTTTGTCACGTTTAACACGTTTTTGACATTTTTAACACGTTTTTGACAAGTTTAACATAGTTTTCACGTTTTAGGCACGTTTAACATTACAACAACTTATCCCCTCTTCTAGCCTAGTGGCAAAAAGAGGTGGATACCAACCCTAAGTTCCTGGGTTCGAGCCCGTCAGGCGGCAAGTTCTGCGCCTGGTTAAATGATTAAGTGTGTTTGCGGGCTACATACTTAATCCTTTGTCCCATTTTAACGTTCTAAAAAAAAACATTACAACAACTTTCACTTTTTTTAAGAACTCTAGGAGGAAGTAGTGGATGTGGATCCATTGAAGCTGATTTCACTTCTTCTTCTATAGGAACTCCAGGAGGAGTTGGAAGTGGTGGATGTGGATCCATTGTAGTAACTTTCACTTCTTCTTTTTTAGAAACTCTAAGAGGAGTTAGAAGTGGTGGATGTGGATCCATTGCATCAACTTTCACTTCTTCTTTTTTAGAAACTCTGGGAGGAGTTGGAAGTGGTGGATGTGGAACCATTGTAGCAGCTTTCACTTCTTCTTTTTTAGAAACTCTGGGAGGAGTTGGAAGTGGTGGATGTGGATCCATTACAGCAGCTTTCACTTCTTCTTCTTCATGAACTCTCTTCATGTATCGCTTAAAGTTTAAGTGAAACACCAGTTTAGATGTAAGTATCTATAAAATAAAATAAATGAAATAAATACAAGAAAGGTTAGTGGAAAAAATGTATTAACCTACCTTTCTCTATACTGATCTCATATCGAACGATCATTGAGTTGAAGGAGCTAGAGACTCAAATAGAGAATGGACAGAGTGATGAAACTTTTCCTCTTCCTTTTAGGAATTGGACGTCGTGGATCCAATGCTATTTTTTCTTCTTTTTTAGGAACTATGGGAGGAGTTGGATATGGATCCATTGCACCAGCTTTCACTTTCTTTCTTTTTTTAAAAACTCTAGGAAGAAGTGGTGGATGTGGAACCATTGCATCTAATTCACTTCTTCTTCTGTGGGAACTCCAAGAGGAGTTGGAAGTGGTGGATGTGGATCCATTACAACAACTTTCACTTCTTCTTCTTTAGAAACTCTGGGAGGAATTAGAAGTGGTGTATATGGATCCATTGCAACACCTTTCACTTCTTCTTTATTAGAAACTCCAGGAGGAGTTGGAAGTGGTGGATGTGAAACCATAACAGCAGCTCTCACTTCTTCTTTCTTAGAAACTCCGGAAGGAGTTGGAAGTGGTGGATGTGGATCCATTGCAACAACTTTCACTTCTTCTTCTTTATTAACTCTCTTGATGTATCGCTTAATGTTTAAGAAAAACTCTAGTTTAGATGGATGTATTTGTAAATGTAAAATAAATGAAATAAACACAAGAAAAATTAATGGAAAAAATGTATTAACCTACTTTTCTCCATACCGATCTCATATCGAACGATCATTGGGTTGAAGGAGCGAGAGACTTAGTGAGAGAATGGGCAGAGTGATGAAATTTTTCCTCTGCCTTTTGAATCTCTTCTTTAGTTAGTTTAGAAATTGGACGTCGTGGATCCAATGCTGCTTTTTCTTCTTTTATAGGAATTGTAGGAGAAGTTGAATGTGGATCCATTGCAACAACTTTCACTTGTGGTGGATGTGGATCAATTGCAGCTGATTTCACTTCTTCTTCTGTAACAACTCTAGGAGGAGTTGGAACTGGTGGATGTGGATACATTGCAGCAACTTTCACTTCTTCTTTTTTAGAAACTCCGGGAGGAGTTGAAAGTGGTGTATGTGTATCAATTTGCAACAACTTTCACTTCTTTTTTTAGAAACTTTGGGAGAAGTTGGAAGTGGTGAATGTGGATCCATTGCAGCAACTTTCACTTCATTTTTAGGAACTCTCTTGATGTATCGCTTAAAGTTTAAGCGAAACTCAAGTTTAGATGTAAGTATCTGTAAAAGAAAAATAAATGAAATAAACACAAGAAAGGTTAATGGAAAGAATGTATTAACCTACATTTCTCAATACTGATCTCATATCGAACGATAATTGGGTTGAAGGAGCTACAGACTTAAAGAGAGAATGGGCATAGTGTTGAAAATTTTCCACTGCCTTTTAAATCTCTTCTTCAGTCAACTTAGGAATTGGACGTCGTGGATCTAATGCTGATTTTCTTCTTTTTAGGAACTTTAGGAGGAGTTGGATGTGGATCCATTGCAGCAACTTTCACTCTTTTTTTTAAGAACTCTAGGAGGAAGTGGTGGATGTGGATCCATTGCAGCTGATTTCACTTCTTCTTCTGTAGGAACTCTAGGAGGAATGGAAGTGGTGGATGTGGATCCATTGCAGAAGATTTCACTTCCTCTTTTTTAGAAACTTCAGAAGAAGTTGAAAGTGTTGGATGTGGATCCATTGCAGCAACTTTCACTTCTTCTTCTTTAAAAACTCTTTTGATGTATCGCTTAAAATTTAAGCGAAACTCCATTTTAGATGTAAGTATCTGTAAATGAAAAATAATTGAAATAAATAAAAGAAAGATTAATGGAAGAATTTATTAACCTATCTTTCTCCATACTGATCTCATATCGAACGATCACTATGTTGAAAGAGCTAGAGACTCAGTGAGAGAATGGGCAGAGTGATGAAAATTTTCCATTTATTTTGAATCTCTTCTTCATTCAGCTTAGGAATTGAACGTCGTGTATCCAAGGCCGCCTTTTCTTCTTTTTTAGGAACTGTAGGAGGAGTTGGATGTGGATCCATTGCAACAGCTTTCACACTTTTTTTTAAGAACTCTAGGAGGAAATGGTAGATGTGGATCTATTGCGGAAACTTTCACTTCTTATTCTGTAGGAACTCCAAGAGGAGTTGGAAGGGTGGATGTGGATCCATTGTAGCAACTTTCACTTCTTATTTTTTAGAAACTCCGGAAGGAATTAAAAGTGGTGGATGTGGATCCATTGTAGCAGCTTTCACCTCTTTTTCTTTAGGAACTCTCCTGATGTATCACTTAAAGTTTAAGCGAAACTCCAGTTTAAATGTAAGTATTTGTAAATGAAAAATAAATACAGGAAAGGTTAATGGAAAGAATGTATTAACATACCTTTCTCCATACTAATCTCATATCGAACGATCACTGGGTTGAAGAAGCTAGAGACTCGGAGAGAGAATGGGCAGAGTGATGAAATTTTTCCACTGCCTTTTGAATCTCTTCTTCATTCATCTTAGAAATTTGACGTCGTGGATCCAATCCTACTTTTTCTTCTTTTTTAGGAACTGTAGGAGGAGTTGGATGTGAATCCATTGTAGCAACTTTCACTTTTTTTTAAGAACTCTAGGAGGAAGTAGTGGATGTGGATCCATTGCAACTGATTTCACTTCTTCTTATTTAGGAATTCCATGAGGAGTTGGAAGTGGTGGATGTGGATCCATTGTAGCAACTTTTACTTCTTCTTTTTCAGAAACTCTAGGAGGAGTTGTAAATGGTGTATGTGGATACATTGCAGCAACTTTCACTTCTTCTTTTTAGAAATTGTGAGAGGAGTTAGAAGTGGTGGATGTGAATCCATTGCAGCAGCTTTCACTTCTTTTTTTTAGAAATTCTGAGAGGAGTTGGAAGTGGTGGATGTGAATGTGAATCCATTTCAGCAACTTTCACTTTTTCTTCTTCAGAAATTCTCTTGATATATCGCTTAAAGTTTAAGTGAAACTCCAGTTTAGATGTAATAATCTGTAAATGAAATAAACGCAAGAAAGGTTAATGGAAAGAATGTATTAACTTACATTTCTCCATACTGATCTCATATCGAACGATCACTGGGTTGAAGGAGCTAGAGACTGAGAGAGAGAATGGGCACAATGATGAAATTTTTCCGCTGCCTTTTGAATCTTTTGTTTAGTCAGTTTAGGAATTGGACGTCATGGATCCAATACTGCTTTTTCTTTTTTTTAGGAACTGTAGGAGGAGTTGGATGTGGATCTATTGCAGCAGCTTTCACTTCTTCTTCTTTTAAGAACTCTAGGAGGAAATGGTGGATGTGGATCCATTGTAGCTGATTTCAATTCTTCTTCTGTAGGAATTTTAGGAGGAGTTGAAAGTGGTGGATGTGGATCCATTACAGCAACTTTCATTTCTTCTTTTTTAGAAACTCTAGGAGGAGTTTAAAGTGGTGGATGTGAATCCATTGGAGCAACTTTCACTTCTTCTTTTTTAGAAACTCCGGGAGGAGTTGGAAGTGTTGGATGTGGATCCATTGCAGCATATTTCACTTCTTCTTTTTTAGGAACTCTTTTGATGTATCGTTTAAAGTTTAAGCAAAACTCCAGTTTAGATGTAAGTATCTATAAATGAAAAATAAATGAAATTAACCCAAGAAAGGTTAATGGAAAGAATGTATTAACCTACCTTTCTCCATATTGATCTCATATCGAACAACCACTGGATTAAAGGAGCTAGAGACTTAGAGAGAGAATGGGTAGAGTGTTGAAAATTTTCCACTGCCTTTTGAATATCTTCTTCAGTCATCTTAGGAATTGGACGTCGTGGAACCAATTGATGCTTTTTCTTCTTTTTTAATAACTATAGAAGAAGTTGGATGTGGATCCATTGCAACAGATTTCACTCTTTTTTTAAGAACTCTAGGAGGAAGTGGTGGATGTGGATCCGTTGTAGCTGGTTTCACTTCTTCTTCTGTATGAACTCTAGGAGGAGTTAGAAGTGGTGGATGTGGATCCATTGCAGCAACTTTCACTTCTTCTTTTTTAGAAACTCCTGGAGGACTTGGATGTGGTGGATTGGATCCATTACATCAGCTTTAACTTCTTCTTTTTTAGAAACTCCGGAAGAAGTTGAAAGTGGATCCATTGCAGCAACTTTTACTTCTTCTTCAGGAACTCTCTTGATGTATCGCTTAAAGTTTAAGCGAAACTCCAATTTAGATGTAAGTATCTGTAAATGAAAAATAAATGAAATAAACACAAGAAAGGTTAATGAAAAGAATGTATTAACCTACCTTTCTCCATACTGATCTCATATCGAACGATCAATAGATTGAAGGAGCTAAAGACTTAGATAGAGAATAGGTAGAGTGATGAAAATTTTCCACTGGCTTTTGAATCTCTTCTTCAGTCAGCTTAGGAATTGGACGTTGTGGATCCCATGCTGCTTTTTCTTATTTCTTAGGAACTGTAGGAGGAGTTGGATGTGGATCCATTGCAGTAGCTTTCACTTTTTTTAAGAACTCTAGGAGGAAGTGGTGGATGTGGTTCCATTGTAGCTTATTTCACTTCTTTTTCTTTAAGAACTCCAAGAGGAGTTGGAAGTGGTGGGTGTGGATCAATTACAACAACTTTCACATCTTTTTTTTTAGAAACTTCAGGATGAGTTGGAAGTGGTGGATGTGGATCCATTGCAGCAACTTTCACTTCTTTTTCTTTAGTAACTTTCTTGATGTATCGCTTAAAGTTTAAGCAAATCTCCAGTTTAGATATGAGTATTTGTAAATGAAAAATAAATGAAATAAACACAAGACAAGTTAATTGAAAAAATGTATCAACCTTTTTTCCATATTGATCTCATATCGATCGATCACTGGGTTGAAAGAGCTAGAGACTCAAAAAGAGAATGGGCAAAGTGATGAAATAATGTTGAGATAGAAACATTCTTTAAAATCCTAAATCCATGTAAGTTAATTTAAAAAAAAAAATCGACATTTAATTGCTTTGATAAAAAAAACATATCAAGTCAAATTGCTTTGACAAAAAAAACTTTAAGAGCACGTTTTGATTTGGGGTTTTCTAGGATGAAGAACTAATTTAAAAAAAAAAATAGATTTTTTAAATATATATTATCTAAATACTCTTAAATATGATTTAATAATAAAATTATAAAAATATTTAATAAAGAATAATTTAATATTTTATTTAATAAATATAATAATTTGATTAATAAAAAAACTAAGGTTGAGAATAAAATTCCATATAAAAGAAATTCTAAATCTATCATCAAACCATTTTTTTTTTAATAAAGTGAATTTAACTTTTTTTAATCTTAATTTATTATCTTATAAAAAAACTTTTACAAGTAGCTTTATCTAATTATATTGATACGTAGTTTCTTATATAATTATATTTAATAAGTAATTAGTCAAAATATACTAATTTTTTCACTAAACTTAATTTTAACTCAGATTATAAATTATTTTATATTATAATAACTAATCATTTAAATGGGTTATATAAATTTTAAAATGTCATCTCTTCATAATTTATATCACATAAAATAAATTGGATTAAAATGGTGAGTCTGATTATTTGACAACATATATTTACAATAAAAAAAATTAACATTAATCATTGCATGTCCTTCACCTCAAATATAATAATTTAAAGATAAATGTGATTATTTGATTTGAATTTAGTCTTATTAATATGGTTTACATTTAAAATTAATAAGTTAGAGTGGTGTAGAATTATTTTAATAAGTGGAACACAATTAGATCATTATATATTTTTAAAAACTATGTTATATTAATTTACTTTTAAAAAATACTTTAATATTTTAATTAATAAATTGTATAATTTGATTAAGCATAAAATTGATGAAAAAATAATGAGTATTTTTATAAATTATTTAAATAATAACAAAAAATCTAATGAAAGAAAAAATTATGATAAAACATTTACTTGTGTCAAAAAAATTGTAATTTTTTCTTTTTTTAATTATTTAATTTATTTTCACTACAAATGTACATAAACCCAACAATATGTGACTTGCTCTGGGTTCATATACCCAACAATATTCTTAAATACTCTTAAATATTTTCACTACATTTAAGGTTTTTTTTTAAATGAATAAGGAAATCCCATCGGGCTGCAGAAAATAGAATAATGAGAAACAAAATTAAGATAAAGATCGATCAACAAGAATTCAAAACTAAGAAGAATAATTAGGTCATCAGAGAAAATTAATTAAATTTACATAAGGGTAAAAGTGAAGCATGTATATCTGGTCAACTTGACCCTCATCAACTTTGTTAATTTAATTTTGAGAGTAATATAAATGAGTGTTTGTATATTAGTGTGTATAAATTGTCTGCATGTAACAACTTATTTACAAAACAAAAACCTTGTTGTATTGAATTTTTTTGACATGTCCAAGGTTTTTTGGTGAAGCTAGAGAAACCTTTGCTTAAGGCAAAGTAAGAAGTTTTTGCTATATCTGCTAAAGGATCACGAGTTCCTTCGTTATTTCCCACTTCGTTACTTCTAACATTATTTACTTTGACAGTGAAAAAAGAGTTTAGTTAATTATAAAAGATATTGACACATTTTTAAAATTTTATTTTAATAATAAATCTACATAAATAAAATTAATAATTCAAAATTTTCTTAAAATTTTAAACATTTAATATATATTTTAAAATTATTATAATTTTTTTATTAAATTTATTTTGTTTATATTTTTATCTGTGTGCAAACTGAAAATTTTCTAATGATATGGGTTTTTGAGATTTTTGTAAAAACAATTATATTAATAAAATAATAAATTTGTAACGGGTTAAATTGTTATTATATATTTTATTTAAATTTTAAAAAATAAATAAAAATATTTTAATATTTAAAAACAAATAAGATATAATAAATAATTTTTTAATAAATAATTTTAACATTAGGTAACAATAAAATCTATGATGGTGTGTCCACATGGATACTTTTTCATCAATAATGATAATTAAGCATATTGATAATTTAATATGCAAATAAGATATCCATTATAAAACACATCAAAATAATGATGAAATAAGAAATAAATTGTATAGAAAAAAAAAGATAAATCAAATTAATCTAGAAAAAATATATTTTTATTCTTTTTTCACAATAAAATATCAATCAATTTTTTATATATATATATATATATATATATATATATATATATATATATATATATATATATATATATATATTATTTTATCATATTTATTTAAGAAAGGTTAAATCATTAACCTAACTCAATAATTTACTGTTCAAATTAGAACCAACTCGCTTAACTCACTTAATGTAAATTGAATTTGATTTATAAGGATAATGTGAATGGTTAACCTTTCTAATTAAATTCGATCAAAAAAAAATGTATCAGTTCATTAATATTTTATTGTGAAAAAAAGGATAAAAGTATTATTTTTTAATTTGATTGATTTTTTAGATAAGACCTTTTATTATTTGAGTGAGTTAATAAAATGTAACTCATGTTTAATTTAAGGAGTAGTTAACACAATCCCTGTAATTATAATTCCTTTAGTTAAAGAAATTTTAATGAAATTTTGATCTACAAAGTAAAACTTATTGACAAAAAAAATTATAACTCGACTTTATTTTCGAGATAACTATCGTAACCCTCCACAGTCACGACTCCCTCTTAATCATTTTAAGTAAGATTTTTTCATTTAAACTAACCTAATAAATTAAAGTATTCACACTAAACTATGCAGAGTTGGATTCAATATACATATACATTAAAATGCTTTTAAAATAACCCCCATTAATACCTAAATAATAGAAGATCAAATAAATGATATATAGGACTATGAGAAAATAATTTGTTTACCCACCATTTTCATATGAATATAGTAATATGGACAAAATGATGACACTTTCTGATCAATAATTAGCCGTTAAAGGTCTAATGGTTCCATAATTGATCATGTATGATACAAATTAAGGATGTTTAAAAGAGTATCAACTCCTTCTACTCTCAAAATAGAAACCGTATTAAGTTGCAGACCCTTTAAGGCTTTAACCAAATTTCAAATCTTATTTGTTTGGCTTATAAAAGCTATAAGTTTGATTTTACATAAATACTCCATTAACTAGAAATCTTATCTTTTATTGTTATTGACATGAATTGTACACTTAGGTGTGTAGTTACAAAGTTAGTATAAATTGTTATTATTTTAGGAGTAATCACGAATCGAATTAGATTGATTTTTGGATAAATTTAAATTCAGTTTTATTACGTCGATTATACTTCATTAAGATTATATATCGGATTAATTGGATTTATAAGATATTATGTCTCTTTAATTATTGTTTATATATAAACTCTCAATATCAAATAATAACTTATATTGAATATGTTTTAAACTAATTTTAAATCAAGTAAAAAACAAATTTTAAACAAAAAAAATTATTAAACAAAAACAATAATTTTAAACAATTTTTCTCAATAAACAAAAATGTAAATATATTTTATATTTATTAATTAATTGTAATATTAATTAATATATTTCAAGTACTCGTGTTTCGGTTATTTGAATAGACTCGATATTCAATTCTAATTAATCGGTTTTTTATATTAAAGTCATGTATTCAACCATATAACCGATGTATCTGATGTTTTCGGTTCGGATTGTATTGGTACAATAATTGAGCCAGATCGGTCTGAATTGATTACATCTAATTATATTTGCTTAAAATGAATTTATTTATTTTAGAAAAAAAACTGTATTGTATGTTATTTGATATAGTTGTTTAAATGTGCAGGTTTTGCTCCTTTCATATAAAAGATTATTTCAAATAAAATAAAGACAATGAATAGATAGAAAAACTAGTGAAAACAGATTTTGTATTATAAAATATTAATGTCAAAAACTTCTGAACAATTAAAAAAAATTGCTTCTTTTACAGATAATTTAGTTGTTTAATGAACCACTTAACTTTATATTATTAAAATTCCTATGATAATACAAAATTTAATATTAAAAAAAATACAAAATAATTCCACAACTTTATTGTAATAATAAGATGGGGCATTATATTATATCATTAAGCATCATCATGGCCAATGAGAGTTAAAAACATCTTCTCATAGTCTTTATGAGTGTCCTTCACTATTGCACGAGGTTCATTAATATTGTCATGAGCTAGAAAAATTCTCATGAATATATCAAAGTCCAAAGATACGAACAAACTCTTCTTTTCATTATTTGATAAAAACTTTAAAAAATGGCTAGATATATGTTGACTGGAAAGGAAAATTTATGGGAATCACTTATGAGTACACACAGTCTGTAGATTGTTAATTCATTTTCTTATTATTACAAGGATTTGGATTTGTATTGGTAAATGGGATACAATACCAAATTGTCTGTTTTGGGACGCTCAATGGAAAGTTGTTACTTCCAATGTCATTAAAAACTTTGCCTTCGTTGATTGACTGGGACAATTTCTTACCTATGTTTGAGGTGTGTTGATGTAGTGGTAGTTTTACCTTCTAGATTCAGTAACTTCACACATCATTTGTTAATAAGTATTCCCATAGCTTAGAATGAAGGTAGAAATAGCTAGGCCAATGAAGTTATATATATATATATATGTTGGCTGCTGTGAAATCTGATTAAATTTGCTTGAAAGGATTCTATTTGTAAGATATCTAATGAAACTGTTGCTGCTGAAATTGAGATCTACAAAAACAAAATGGTCCCTCCTCCGCAATCAGTCATCCATAATTTCAAATAAATCATTTTCGGCATTAGAGAGAGGCCTAATACTATGCTTGAAATGGAAGGGTGGGACTTCACATGTAAAACGGTTTCATCCTGCAAGAGATTTTGTCATCAGTGGACTGGTAGATTTTAAAGACGGTTAGCTAAGATGCTTGTGCATTTTGTACAGAAAAGGGGAAATTTCTCTTGGCTGCTGCTCGAAGATGTAGGCAATGTGCTCACACTGAGTATATTATATCGCTTAGTGCTGCTGATGAAAAATCTCAAGGAAATAATACCTATGTTGGAAAGATATGGTTAGTGAAAATTGAATATGTGGGTGGTGTTTTGCTGATAAATTGTTGGTTATTGTATGGTTTTGCAGTTCGGATATCATTTGGATCAACTTCAGAATATATGATAGCCAGACTACTTACTAGTAAATAATGGCGGAAGAGCTAACATGTGGTTTTCGAGTAAGCAAATAAGTCCCCAGATTGTTCCATCTGCCAAAGATGGTTTTCGAGTAAGGAGGAGACAGTGGGAATAGAAGCCATGTGATGCATGAAAAGAGACGAAGAGTCAACAGAAATCAACTATTGATTCATGACCTTCAGAAAACTATGGTTCCTTATCAGTTATCACCAGTCCATATCCTACAAAATTCATCAATTATTAAGTACGATGTATCTGCACTGTTTATTCAACAGGTTCCTATCGAATTTGTTTTTATTTCTCTAAGTTGGAGATTTTTTAAATTAATAAAAATATATATATTAATGTAAGGATGTCTTTGTATTTGTGATAATCATAACTTTATAAGGATATTATTTATAAAAATTATTATATTGTTTATATAACTAACTTACCTGCTTCACTGACAGATAGATGACAAAATGCAGCAGAAAAATGGCTTTCCATATTTATTATGCACAATTTATTAGCTATTATACTCTTTCAACAGGGGATGCAGGTGGAAATGAAACATACTTTATGGGCTCCTCGTCGCCTTTGAAGATATGTCCACTATTATTGAGCGACGATATTGAATCGTCGTCACAAAAGGGTATTTGATTAGCAACTGCTGCAATACAAATGGAGCATGCCTGCAATGAAGACATTGAACCGCTGAATTCAACCATGTATGTCCCTTCCTTGTATTTTGCCAGGCTGAACATCGGTTTCTTTTCCTCCAACTCCTTAACTTCTTCTCCCTGAATCACAACCAATAAATGTTGAATAGTGAATTTAAGTGTTGAATGAGTAAAAGTAGTATACTACACACGTACCTGATGGAAGAGATGAAGATGATCGGTTATGAAACAATCAGTTGATGATCCAGAATTCTGATGATCCTCATTTGTGAGAATTTGTAGTTGGCAGCCGACATCCCAGCCACCACAGTCGCAGGATCCTCCATGTCTCCATCTATCAATCAGAGGAGAAAGCTCTCCTCCTTTATTAGGCAAACTATGAACCTTTTCTGGCAGAAGTACTGTTGTCTTACTATTATTACAATCCATGAATCCTTTCAATTCTTCCTTCACAATGATGGCTGCAAGCTCCCTACCCGCTATTAGCTTTGGAGTTTCTTTCCCTGCATCACCATTTTCAATACTATATAAAACCGATTCTCTTACTGTAAATTGGCCCACCCCTAACTGTATTCGTCTAGGAGAATAAGGGAGGTAGAGCTTCAAGTGGCCTACAGCGTTATAACCAAAACCACATCCCTTTCCTTTATCGCATTGATTCATCCATTTTCCGTTCTTCTTTAGTTCTTGGCCAGCATAGAGTGTATAAATACAACTGGAACTGGGAGCATCTTCATTCTGAGGTAGATTTGATGCTTTCATAGCAATGATAATATTATTGTCATTGTTAACTAAAAGTTTAAACAAGGGGAATCCATTTCTTGATGTAACTACTTCCAGAACAGCTTGGAAAGATGTGGCTGCTGATGATGATGCTGCTGCTGCTGCCTGGTTCGTAGTTGTTTCTTCGTCTGGCTTTGCAACTTTGCGCTTGCATATTGGGTCTAACAACCTTCTTAGAGGGCTCACCTTTACTCTAGAGGCAGGTGCAGTGCCATTTTTATTCAAGGAATCAGACTTTTCAGAGTTAACAGGGCCACACTTCATTGGAGTATACTGTGTAATATCGAAACTCTCTCTTGAACTAAAACTTCTACTAAGACGCTTTCTAAGGCGAAAGCTAAAGCTACGATCAGGTGGCAGGTGGTTCCCACCTTTCGAAAATGAAAGTTCTGTACTTACCAGATCAAATCGATCAGATTGACTTGACAGTTTTGAAAGTTTCATATTCCAAATATCTGTTGAATTATATGACCTCAAATTGGAATCCATCATGGCCTCTGCTCCTGCAAGAAGTGGGCAAGAGTGTGGAATCTGAGAATGAGGTCCCAAAGAAGATACATCAGGATCAGCTTCATATGTCAGTTTACCAGACTTCTGTTTAGAAGAATAGGATTCTTGATTAAAGCTGAGACTTCTCTTCAACTGGCTTAGACCATTGATAAAACGATCGCTGTGTGAGACATAATTGGATCTTCTGGATTCAATATTTGTGATTCCTTGATTGCTGATTACATTAGCATCAGAAGAAACCTCGCAATCTAGAGACAGCCTTTGTAAAGCAAGAGTTGTATGAGGAAGTGAAGAATTTTGTAGTTTAGGATGCTTTTTCATATAAATGTCTTCTTCAAATGGAACTAAATCAGGGAAATCGACTGATTTCCTAGCCTCCAATTCACCTTCACATAGTGACTTTGCTCGTGAATGCTGCAAAGTGTGTGGGCAGTTATTTTGAGATGAACATTCAACTCTATCTTCTAAAACAACACTCTGATCACCAATAACTTCTTCTGTGGTAGTATTAGATAACACATTTCCACTGAATTCAAAAGCTAAAGTTTTGTTTACAGAAGATTTCTGACCTGATAAATTTTCCCTGCCCATCCCAACCTTTACTGAAGAATAACTTCTGCTCCTAGACTTATCCTTGAAATGAGGTCTCTTCACTGATACTGAACAATCTTTGACATCTTGATAGAGGCTTTTCTCCTTAACCAAATGAACTTGCTTTCTCTGAACTGTACCCAAACGAGCAGACCCACTTCCAGATGCAGAAGAATTGACATTACTTCTTGCTGGATTAACCCTATTATTCCCCTTCCATTTCTCTAAACGATGCCAATCAAGAACCCCATAATTCAAAGCCTTTCCCTGAACATATTCTCCTTCATCCACACGCTGTAAGTAGTCAGGCAAATTCATCATATGTTTTACAAGAACATCATCATCTTTATTTCCATTTGTCTCAATTAATGACTTCTCATAACTATTGCAGTTCTTACGTAGGAAGATGAGATGCTCTTGATTATTCATCAATCCACGAAGCTGAACTTGCGGCTTTTTATCATCAATATCTCCTCTTGTACTAGTTTGAGACATAACAATCTTCTCCTTCAATTGAGGCCTTGGTGGCCTTGAACTCCTTTTGGATTTCAAACTCGACATAATCTATACTCAGCAATCTCTCTGTAAAAAGATTACAATGTCATAAATTGAACTAAAATTTCAAGCTCTAATAATTACAAACTAAAACATAAGACAGACAGAAACATCAGATCTAACGTTAATTAATCAAAATTAGATATGAACATTACACGTACCAGATTTGAGGCGAATTTGGTGGATGACGATGAATGAGAATGATTGTATACATTGCAGCGCAGCTTTTAACTAAACTTATACGGAAAGCAAAGAAAAGAATTGCAGAGAAAGACAGAGAGAATCCGATTGAAAGAGAAACGCTTTATTCTCGAAATTCACAACCTGAATAAACTAATAAATGCAGATAAACATATACATACAAAGTATATTACAGAGAGAGAAAGAGTATGAAATCGCCATATCTACTGTTTTCACCAGCAAGAGAGAGGAGAGAGAAAGGGCGGTTCGGTTTTGATCGGGCGGTTAAAATGTGAAGGAGGGAAACGGTTGGCCGGTCTACGTGACTTAATGGGCTTACAAGTGACCCATACGGCCCATATAAATGCAGTTACCGTTGTTGTCGTCCTCGTTAAAGTTGACAATTTGAAACCGTCCCACAATAAACAAACCGAATTGTCCCTCTGGACGGATTTTTATGATTTGACAGATAATTGAGTGAGGGGATGGTATTTGTGTCTCCGCCCCCTAACTATCCCGATTTCACTTCGATCATGACCTGTATATAATTACCGACATATTTATTTATTCATTATATTTTTTATAATATATATTATATTAAAAAAATCATTTATATAATAAATTATATAAAAAATTTATTTATTTTTGAGAATAGATATAAATGATATCCCGGGTATTCTCCGAAACGGAATGAGACGGGATGGTAATAAAAAAATCGAACTAAAAAAACCGAAAAAGACGGGTTTTTTATTGGGCGGTTAAAAAGTGAAGGAGGGAAACGGTTGGGCGGTCTAGGTGAGTTAATGGGCTTAGAAGTGGGGCCCCATCCGGCCAAATATAAATGGCAATTACTGTTGTCAAATGATTGGATTTTCTATTATTAATATTAATTTTATTTTAGGCTTTTTTTCAATTTGGACTTACTCTATTTGGGCTTACTTGATTTGTATAGTATCAACGGCTCAAAAGTCAAAGGGTTTTCAACTTTTATTCATTTGTCTTATTTCTCATTTCTCAATGTTACTTTATTATATTTTTTTAATAATTCAAAGTCAAAACTGTACTTTTTTTTTTCAAATTATTTGAAATAATCTGATGTGAAGGTAAATTATTTTTAATATTTAATAATTTGAAAATAAAACATGGGTTGTTCTATTTGAAACTAGATTATTTAAATAATTTTGTTTAAATTGGATTATTATAATTATTGAGTGAAAATTATTTAAAATTTAATGATTTTTTTAAAACAAATAAATAAAGTTTTAATTAATAATTTGATTAATTTGATTAATTAAAAGATATATTAAAAAATTGGGAGTTATTTAAAAATTATTTAAATAATTCAAATCGAACACAAAAATAAAATTATTTTAGTTTAAAATTTGAATAAGGCCTTAAACAAAAATATAATTTAAAAAATTCACATTTTAAATAAAACGTTTATAGAAAAATTTTAACATAACTTTTGATCTCTTAAAAATGATTATTATCATTTAAATTATTAGTTGAGTTTTTAAATGACTTAGATTCAAAAAAACATTTATTTACTAATTTAACTAATAAGTAATGTTATATATCCCTTTCAAAATGTTTTTTTTTATAGAAAAAAGAGACCAAGAACAAACAATTAGGTCAACATCAAACAAGTCAAGATTTAGGGTGTTTAAGATATTTTTATCAAAGGAATGACTAAAATGTGTTTATATCTTTAATGGTGCAAGTTTATTTGTTAATTAAGGGAGTTAAGAGTTTAAAATATTGCAGGTTTGTTTGTTATATATGTCCGAGAATAATTTGAATGTAATGGTAATAGTGAAGAATTCATATCCCAAGTCATTGGGTTCAATTTTCCATTACAAATTTACAAGTGAATTATTTTTTATTATATGTAAGTGGATTATGAACTGTCTATATTAATATTTCCCCTATAAAGCTAGGGGGACAAATTTGCGTTCATTTTTAATTAGTACCATGTTATATATATATAAAAAAAAAACAATAACTGTTTCTTAAGAAATGGACTTTAAACAATTGCATACAAATAATAATAAAAAGTGCATTATAGTATTATCACAAATATGGTTCAATGTAGCATAAGTCGATAATGTAGCTTTGACTATTGCTAGGCCGTGTTAACATTCAAAATAAAATAAAAAATAAGAAACTATATAATTCAGTCATCAAAATTCTATTTCAAGTTTGAGTTATATTTTAATTTTATTTGAATTATTATCTTCTTTTTTTTTCCTTTGATTGTGTATTTACTTAGTTCACGCAACCTGATAGGAGACATGATCGGAACAGAACACAAAAATTTAAGTCAGGGTAATTTACTTTTTTGTTTTGGTTAAAATTAAGTCGATCGATTTAATTTTAACAATAAACATGTCAATATCGGGTTAACCTGAAATAATACAAAATAAACCCGTCAATCTGTTTATAATTTTCCTTTGTAGAATTTTGTGTTCATCTTTTCATATTCATTCATTTTCTTTTATAAAATTTTTTAAACGAATTTGTGATTTAGCTTTATTATTATGTTTATGATATTTTCTGTAAACAAATGTGAATTTGAACCTTGGGTTAAATCGGGTTGGTTGTGTTCGAGTTGAGTGTATGAATCGGATCCGATTTGGGTCAATTACAAATAAATATTATAAGTCAAGTTCAAGTTAGTATAGTTGAACTAAACTCGTTACATGTCAATTCGAACCTAACATAGTTGTCAACCCCTATGTTTACTTCATGTTTCAATGTAAAAAAAAAAATAATAGTGCAGTGAGCCATGGGGAAACAAATGGGCCTAATTTTAATTGATAAAAAAAATAACATGTTACCTCCCACCTACCTTAAAATCCATAAAAGAAACTAAGAAATCATTAACAGGGCAAGAGCTAGTGCCCATGAATATAAGGAGTTTTGTACACAAACATTCTGAGTGTCAACGGAAAGTTTGGATTGTCTTGTTTAGTTCATTCTCTTCTCTTCTCTTCTCATTTTAAAAAAATGTCAAAGGTTTTCAAAATTGTAGACAGACATTAACATACATAGATAGACAAAGAGATGTACATAATCTTTGTCTAATTGCGGGTTGGTCTATATTAAGTAGTGAAAAGAAAAAGCAAAGACAAAAAAGAGAATAAAAATAACAGCTTTAAGCTTTAGAACAATTTTTCTTGTTTTCATCATGTCAAGACAAAATCTGGCTCTGGCATTATCCACCATTTCATACCAGACAGACCAGAGTAGATAAATGATCAGAGACCAAACCACAAAGGTTTGTTTGTTTGGTCGAAACTATAATATAATATGCCAATTGGAAATTTGAACATCAACTTTGACCATCACAACAATAACAACTGCTTTGTTTGTTCCATTTCCTCTCTTCTCATTTCACATTATATTAACATAATAATAAAAATCATTCAATAATCATATAGTATTCCATTAAATATTAAATAATTACCTACATTAAAAAGCTCCCCCACAAAATCAGGTCAACTCAACAATCTCCAAGAAAATGGAAACCACGTCCCTTTACTCATATAATAACAAACCATCTTATAAAATAGAAGAAAAAGAATGAAATCCAATTATCTTTGAGAATTTAAAACCCCAAATTCTTCTTTTTAACTTTAACCCATTTTGAATTTTGTGGTCTAAAGTTGAATTTTTTGAAAAATAAATAAAAGGGTAGGTTTGGTGCGGCTCAAGTAATGATCTTTTGTTAATATCACACAACCACAATTTCTTGGATAAAGTAGAAATTTTAAATTAGTTATTATTATCTTTGGCAGTGATTTATTACATTCACAAAAAAATACATTATAAAGAAATACAATCATAATAACATTAGCATAAAAACAAATCAATTTAAAACAAACAACAAAAGCCCTTATTATAACAATTATAGAGATTCAGGGATCATATATCTAAAATATCTAAAAACCCACCAAAAACTGTTCTTCATTTTTCATCAATCATCATCATCATCATCTTCAACCTGTTTATAGACTGTAGATAGAGTATTTCTTTCTTTCACTTATCCGCCACTAACTATTCTAGGGTTTTTCAGTATTATCACTAAATCATTAACAAAGTTCCTCCCCATGCTTACAAAAATCAAAATCCACCCCATTAGTACTAGTATTTATTATATCAACCAAACCCATGCAAAAAAGGGGGGTTAACTATTCTTCTTCATCTTCTTCAGTAGATCCACTCTTGTGGAAGACTGATTTCCTGATTAACAGTTGTCTTCCCTGTAACACTGTTGCTGCTGCTGCTGCTTCCTTTCTGATTAACAAGAACATCTCCACGATAACCCCCTAACAATTAAGCACCAATATCAATTCTATCTCTATCCATCCACAATTAACTAAAGAAAATTTCATACACATACCATAATGAGCAGGAATGGACATGTTTGGGCGAGATTGGTTATGGGTTTTCATTTCCATGGCTTCAAGATTCAGATTCAAAGCCTGAACAACTCTATCAGGAAGTAAAACAGTGGAACAACCTACAAATTACCAAAGATTACTAATACTTCTTAAACAAAGAAAAGGGATCTGGAAAACAATGGATGATTTCTTACCAGGTTTCTTTCGGGTATCAGCTGGACTACCTGCCTGACGTGGGAGGAAAACTCCTGTGCCGGCGCATTCACGTTTTGGACCGGTGTTGCCGCCAAGGAAGACTGCCCTCATTCCTGAACCAGATTGTGGCAGAGGTTGGTTTGGTTTAATCTGATGCAAAACAGGGTTGTTTCTGTCGGGAATAGGCATTCTGTTCTGAATAACTTGTCGGGTTTGATGATTATTTGGGTATACACCACCGGTTTTATCATTTCTTCCCCAAATACCATTTTCCTGTTGCTGATGCTGTTGTTGTTGCTGTTGCTTCATCATTTGTTGATGTTGTTGCATCTGCATAAACTAGTGTATAATAAAAGGGTAAGGAGAAATTGATGATTTATGTTAATAGAAGATTAGGGTTTATGTTTATATTTGTACCTGAGCAAGTTGAAGTTGCTTGTACTCATTAAATCCCGCCCCGAAATCAGAGTTCTGCCTCTTTAAAGTATTAAATCCATGGCCGTGATTCCTTAATCCCCTGTTTTCATATAACCCATGAGCTTCTTCAAGTAAACGCATTCTAGCAAGATCCTTAGCCGCTTCATAAAGAATATCCCATGCCGCATCACTCCGGTCAACTAACGGCGGCGGCGCCACCGGAGCAGCACACTTGGGTATACCGGAAAACCCACTTCGAGATAGTTTCTCCATGCAATCCCTCTTCTGCAGAATAGAAAAAGTAAAACTAAGATAAAGATAAAGAACAAGATAAAGAAGTAGTAAACTGAAGAGAACCAAACCTTAATATTCTCATGGCGAAAAGCCCACAAATCATCTTGTAGAGAAGATGAAGAGATTTTTCGATTCAACCATTCAAGTGACTCTTCCTCATCACTCTCTGTTTCTGTTGAACTGAAAAGAGATTCAAAAGGGGAGTTCCTAAAAGAGTCAAAAGCAGTCGGAAAATGCTGAGTTGAACCATAGATGTCTCTTTTAAGCTTGGAACCAGTCATGCGTATGTCTTCATCGTTGAGGAAATCATTTGGAAGCCAAAACTCACCGTTATCTGTCACTTTCGACATGATTATGAAGAACAAGAAGAAGAAGAAGAATTAGGTTATCAGATGAAGAAAAGAAGAAGAAGAAGAAGAAGAAGGAAAGATGATTCTGTGTTATGGATGAATGTGCTGTTTAGGGAAGAGGGAAGTTTATTTATCAGTAGAGAGAGAAAAATAAAGTAATGCTTATTTGTTTCTCTACTCTCCATTCCAAGAACGTGGAACCAACGCTCCAACCAGATTCTATTTAGTATCTATATTTCCTTAAAAAAAATACAAAATTATATACTATAAACTAACAAAAACAAATGGGTTTTATATTTTATATTTAAAAAATGAAAAATGAAAGTGGTGAAAAAAATTTGAAAAGGGTGAGAGTGGGGATTGGTAAAAGTGAACCGTGTATATCTCGTGTGGGGTCAGTCTATCTTTAGGCACTTATGATGTAGTAGGGTTACAAGAGAAGAGAGTGGGTGGTGATTGGCCGAGAAAAGTGGTGGCGCCGCCGTTGGTAGTGTTCGCCGGCGCCGGACATTTGTCTCTACGTGGCACTTACAAGACAATGACTATTCATTTTATTCTTAAAATAATCAAATAAACATTCTATCATTTATGGGTTTCATTCTATTTCAAGTTATTATAATTGAAATAAATTATTTACTAGTAATATGGAATAACCCATATAAACAAAATAAGAAATATTGATATGATGCCTAGGGTTGGGAATAAAATTTTAAATGTTTGACTAGTTTTTATTTAAGGGTTTAGATTAATCTAATTAAGGAAATATAACTAAGAAGTTGGTACGATGTTTAATTAATTAATAAATTTAGTAATTGTGATTGATAAAGTTAAAATAAATAAATAAATAAATATGGATGATAGAGGGAGGCATGATTGGAAAATGGGAGGGACGTGGGTTGTGAGTGCTTGAGTTGCTAACATGTGAGAAAGAGAGAAAAAATTATAACCAAGCACGCCACAATCACTCTATAAAGTTGGTTTCCATTATTTATGATAAAAAATATATATATTATTAATGTTACTTTTCATTGTAAATGAATATTCAAAAATGGAAAATTAAACAATGTCTCTTTTCCACCATTTATAAAGGGTTTCAAAAATAATTTAAATTTTGATTATAAAATAATTAGATAAAATAATAATAAAAACAGCAATTTTATATTAAGATTCAAAAGTTTTTTTTGCATATCAAATACAAAAAGAACATTATTTGTGTATTTTTGTTGTATTCATTATTATTCTAAACATTTTAGAGTAGGATATTGAGAAGTGATCAAATGTATATATATAAATTAGTTAAAATTTAATAATATTATTATTTTATAATTTTTATGGTATATTTTATAAAAAAATAATTATGATTCTTTTTAAATAAGATTAGTTTTATATTTATTTATTTTTTAAATAGATTAAATAAGAAAAAAAATGATATTTAATAAATTATCGAACTTGTAAATTCTCGAGAACTCGTAAATTCCCTAGAAGAATAATTAACTCATTTACACTTTGAACCAATCTAATAAAGCATCATAATCATAATTCGACGATTTTTTTTCAACTAGACAATCCACCAAAAAATAATTGGGTTTAATCTCTTTCTATATATAATTCGGTTAGCGAAACCACTAGATCGATGATCAAACATGTCCTTAATTGTGACATTTCTACCTATAACAATGAAACAAACTCATGTTACGTCGTAGCTAGATTTTTGATACTACACAAAATGTCATCCTAAAATCTAATTGAAATATCATCCTTACAATAAATCTAGACTGCTCACAAAAACTTTTTCACATAGAATAAATTCTCTTTCAAATGTTACACTCCGATGGATAATTAAACATTTTGTTGAACCAACTAGACCAATCATTATCATATTTATATTTGATTATCGATACCTAAAGACTTTTCGACTCTATTGCAAATTTAATACATCATTTTTATATTTATTATTTAAATTTTATAAAAATAAAATAATAGTATTTTAATAATTTAATTAATAAACTAAATAATTTAATGATTAAAAATATATATAATGGGATTAATGAAATTTAAAATCTCAAAACATTTCACATCAAGGTGTACTTGGTCAAAAATTGATCTTCCCACATTTAATTTAAGTAAAATCACTTATACAATCTTATTTTATTTTAAAAGATAACGATGATAATAAACTTGAATAAAAAATATATATATATATATATATGATTTCTAAAAGTAAATCGAAATGGGCCCATGTCATCCTTTTTTATGATCACTTACATTTGCTAGAAATCCTTGTGAGTGACTTTACTTGGTATTTCCGTAAAGTAAATTATAATATTATGTTTTGATGAATATATTAATATTATTTTTTGAAATATGAATATCCTTTCCACCGAAAAGGCAGTGATGGGTGTTATTTTCCACCTATGTATGACACAAACAAAACAAACAGAGAGAAAATAGGATATGGATTGAATTTGGTCGGGTTAAAAGTACTTAAATATAATTAATTAATCTTAATTAGTTAATTAAAAGCCTAATTACAAGGATTAAGATCCTCAACCGCAACACTCTAGTACACGTGGTATGCTTCCTTTTACAACACCATTGAAACATCTCTTACTCTACTCTACAACTCAAGATCCAATATATTCTATTTATTTATAATCATTTTGTAATTTAAAAAAATATATATTTTGAATAACTAATCTTTTTAAAAAAGGAATCTTGTTGAGTTAATGAATGACATATTGTATATATGACTAGGGAAAAGGGATTAGACCCATGCATGATCAAAATTCATCATTAATTACAAATAATTCCATTTATAATTTATATGTTACACTTTTTCCAAACATGTTAAAACAAGAGTGGAAATCCAGATGGAAATAATAATTAGATGTCACAACAAATTAATTAATTAATATACACATTAATTCATTGAGGATGTTTTAATTATCTTTTAGTACTTATTTAGAAACTACAATTTTATTTTGATACAAAATAATTGCTTGGTTGCCTTGGCAAAGTGATGTGTATGTTTGATTGTTTGTTCCCTTAACATCTTTATATAATTTGACTTCACTTTACTCATTTTCTTATGTTTATGTCAAATAATGATCTTCTAAATGGATCTTTGATATTCCATCATTTCAGCTATGGATTTTTCCAGCTCATAATAAATTATATAATTATAAACGATGAGATATGTATATTAATTTTGTCACTTCAATTGTTGCACAGACAATGACATCATTAATCACTCCATTTGGGGAATTCTTTTTTTTTTTTTTTTTTTTTTTGTTTATAACTGCTAACATTACTTCTCCAAGATTAAACTCACCAAAGCCAATTTCCAGGTAACTGGTGGATTGAAGTAAGCAACAAAACAAGAAAAATAATGGAGCAGAGGTTGATTTCATTATATGTGGAAGATCGACTGCAAAGTAGCGCCGTCTCTGATAATTATTATCAGCGACGATTTTTTTTATAAACGTCGTCTCTACAAAAGAGAGGCTTCTAGTTTTCTCGCCACATTTTTAGAACGATTATCAACGACGGGGCTGATATTTTTTTTATCAGCGACGGTTCAGAAACGCTGTGGCGGATATATGTTGCTAATAACCTTTATTCAACTTGTGTAAAATTATAAGTATAAATTATTTAATTTTTTTTAACTAGAATACTCTTATTTATTTTGATTAAATCAAAATTTTAAGCTCACAAAATAACTTTAATGATGTTTTACCTTGTAGACCAACTAACTCTAGATCATTAAAGATTATATAATAGTATAAGATGAGATATGTGGGTTGTTTTTTAACTTCAATTAATTGTCAACAACATCATTAATCACTTTATCTATTTAGATAAATTTTGTCTATATTTTCCCAAAAACATTTTTTGGTCTATATATATCATGGTCATTTGATCATAAAGTGAATATGACATGCCCATGATTTCATTAGGTGAAATGACTGAGTTTAGTTTGATATTATTTTTAAAATAATGTTACTATAATTATAAGTATTAAATTATTTATCTATAACTAAAATACTTTTATTTATATTAATTAAATTAAAATTTTAAACTCACAAAAATAACTTAAATAACGTCTCACCTCGTACACGAAATAACTCTAGCTCATAACATATTATATAATCGTATAAGTTGAGATATGTGTGTTGTTTTTGTAACTTCAATGGTTACAAAACATCATTAATCACTTTAACTTTAGTTATTATTATGCATATTAACCGCGGATGATTCCATTAGGTTAAATGACTTAGAGTTTAGTTTGATATTGATTTTAAAAATACAATACTATCAAATTATTTAATTTATGAATTAAAATATTCTTATTTATTTTGATTAAATAAAATTTTAAACTCAGACGTCTTATCTTGTAGACTAAATAACTTGAGGAATGAGTTTATTTTGTTACTTCAATTGTCTCATAACATCATTAATCATTTTATCTATTTGAGATTTTTTTTTTCTCTATTATCATGCTTAATTTGTTAAGATAAGGTGCACCTTCACTAAAAATGAATAATTAGTTAAGAATGAGTGATGACTGCCGTGATTAAGCTAGCTTTAAGAAGAGAAAAAAAAATGAATTTAAATTTTTTTTTAGTAATTTATCTTAATATAATGTAAATAACTTTTTGTATCAATCAATATTTAAAAAGAAATTGATATTGTTTGATATTGGGTTTTTTTAAACAAAAATATTAATATATCACTTCTTATTTATTTTTACCATATGTATATATATTATATTATAAATTTTAAATACAAAAAATATATAATAATTTAATTAATTAAAAATTCAAATAACTTACTTTCTTATATCAATCAATATTATTTTAAAAAAAACCAATAAAAATTCTAAATTAATAAAACACAATACCTTGTTCATCTTGGGATTTTTTGGATTTACAACAAAATAAATAAAATTATATTACATTTCGTATGCTTTAAATTATCAAATCTCATTGTTCATAAATTAAAATATCAAAATATTCATATTTTAACTCTTTAAATTTGATTAAAAAGAGTATTTGGATAATAATAAGAAGAAATAAATGAAAAAAAAAAAGTTATCTAGAAAAACATATTCAAACCAGTTTTTATATATATATATATATTATATAAAAGCCGTTTTTTACCTAAAATTTCCAATCAAACGAGCTCTGGCGCTTCAACGACAATGTTACTACTTAAAGTACCTCCCTGTAATTTATTTTTGGAATTATTTAAAAATGTCAATGTTAATTCTAGTTGATATGATTAGACGGAATTCAGAGTCCTTCATTATAGATATCTAGTCTGAGGAAGGTTTTTTTTTAGATTTTATTTGGGTTTTATAAAAAAAAAAATCTTGTTCGATAAAAAGTAGAAAAAAATTGGTTTTTAAAATTTGAAGATTAATTTGTTCTTTAATTTTAGAGGATATGATATAGGTGAGAAAATGATAGTTCAGAGAGAGGATAAATTTGAAGGTAGTTTTGGAATTTAAATAATAAAATTATTTAATTTGATGGTTGATAAGATGTTTGAGTTTTGGGATAAAAACTGAGTTTTATCCAAAAATTCTTTCATCAAATCAAACGAAGGCCTAAGAATTTGTTTGAACTTGGTTATTCAATGGAATTTTGGGATTTTTATTTTATATCATAAACTATAAACTTATAAAAAAAATTAAGTTATTAAATTTTATTATTATTTTTAACGTAGAAAGCTAAAAATATATTCTAGAAACATGATTTTTATTTTAAGTTAAGAAGTTTTAAATAAGAATCGATAAATCTAATTACTAAAATATTTATTTATATTTAAAAATAAATTTAATAAAAATATATAAAACAGGGGTATTTTAATATTTTAGTTGATTCATGAGTAATTTGATTATTAGAATTATAATAATGTGACCCAAAAAAATAATTTTAAAAAAGATATATAAAATCCCAAACAAATCTCTAACCCAAATTAAATGAGCTTTAAAATTTCTATATAATTAAATAAAATTATATATGTTGAGATGTTATTTTAAAGTGCAGTATAATTCTTTTGTATAAATAATTGAATTATTGCAGCTTTAATAAATATTTAAAAATGATATATTTTATTTATTTATTTTTATTAAGAATAATTTAAGTTAAATTGGGTGACGATGTATTTATTTTGAACCAATATTGGAATCATAAAATTGTAGTTTTTAGCTTGGTAAAGGATTATAAAAGCTTGTGCTCGACCAAAATCCTTATTATTAGGAAGAGTGTATTATGTATATATAAGAAAATTTAAAAGAATTGGGATGGAATTAGAAAGACCCTGAAAATAATAAAAAATTGTGATATAACCCTTATTTATTTATTTATTTATTAATTTAATTAATTATTTATTTCTTTAATTCTAAAAAATAGGTGAATATTGATTTATTCGTTTCATTTATATTTTTCTCAACAAAATTTGATTATGAAAAATTTCATTACAAAAATATCTAATAACAATTACAATTTGTGTGTGTTTGTGTGTAACAATGATATAATTAATAAAATCAACCAAATAATAAGTAATAAATTTAAATACACAAAAACACATTCATTTTAGTTAGAAAAATCAAATAAGGATTAAAAACCACATGACATTTAGGTTATACTTACAAACACATCTACTTGTATTGATTTATACTAAAATTTTCTCTAACAATTTAGAGTTCACTGTCATAGAATATTTACTGGAACGTTAATTATAAGAATAAGAATAAAAACAGATAAATACTTAATAAGTATATAAGAGAAATTCAAAATATTGATATAGACCAGTCAGATTGTAGAAAGTTGTTGTTGTGGTAAATTCGAGTTAAAATTAGTATTGTTCGACTTTCAGATGATTGCATCGAAACACTCTTAATATTTAACAATACTTTTATTTATTTTCTATTTTCTCACTCAACTTATTTTATTTTATTTTATTATTATTTTTTCAAGTAAAGTGAGTTATTTAAAAAAAACATTTATTTTATTTTAATTTCCTTTCCTTATTTTTGAGCTAAAACTAAAAAAATCTTTATTTTATGAATTTTCAACTTGTAGAATAAGATTTTCAAATAAAAAAAAAACTTAAAAGTTAGAACATAACCGTTGGAACTAAAGAGAGGAAATGTTCACCTTTTTCCATTAGGTCACTAAACTTTTATTTAATTTTAATTTTATCCCTAAATTGTATGTTATATTCAATTTCACCCTACATCTTTTGTTTTGCTTTCTTCAATTATGCACTTGATTTTCTTATTAGACTCCATTTTTATCCATTACTTATAAAAAATAAATATACAATAAAAGATTTTACAATCCTATAATTGTTTCTTGATTATAGAAACTATCATATAAGTAGCCAACTTTTATGCCAAGTGTGTAAAATAACTTTATTATTATAGTTAGTTTACATATTGATGATTTTTTTGTTTATTGAAAATCAAACTCATGTTAGGTTAAATAACTATTCAACATTAATTCAAAATATTGTTTGCTCAAATTATTTTTAAAGCAATGACCGCCATAATTCTTATTAAAAAATCTGAACTGACAGAAACCAAACATTTTTCCAAAGTTATAGTCAAACTTTGACCATTTTTTATAGTTAATTTAAAAATTAAAACCAACACAACTCTAAAAACAAATTTTGGTCCCAATAGTGAATAATTGATCATGGAAAGATAATATTGTGTTTTTTTTTATCAAAGGAAAAGTATATTGTTTTTTTTTATAAAAAAAGTTTTAATCACATTTATTAATTTTTAACCATTCAATCACATCATTCAAAATATTCTTATTTTATTTTATAAATATTAAATACCAAAAGAATAATATAATAATTGAACAAATAAAAACCTAAACAACTTTATTTATTTATTTATATATCTTTCATTGCAAAATATGCTTTTCAGCTCAATAAAAAATTCAAATAACCCTTCATCATCCAATTACTGAATTAGATGGATATGAGATGTTATTATTAGCCATATTAAAATCCAGATTGATTGGGCTCAAAACCCAAACCTCTCTTCCTCTTTCATCTCAACATTAATTCTTAAATTTTCAACCTAAATTATTTTAAAAGTAATTTACTAAAAATCTGAATGGAGAGAAAGCAAACATTTCCACAAAATTAGAGTCAAAATTTGAACCATTTTTATTTTAGTTAATTTAAAATTTAAACCCAAAAATATCCTTTAAACTTTTCGTCTCTTCCGTGACATTATATTCAATTTATTATTCATAATATTAAAATACTCTTTATTTTAAATAATTATTTTTTATTTTATTATTATATATTAATGAAAAATGATAGAGAGCGCGACTTGAGACAGCGACTGGGAGAGCGATGCCTACGTGGGTTGACAGGTAGAATATTCTCTCTCCTATTATTAATTATTTTCTCTCTTCTATTATTAATTATTTTTTCTCTCTTCTTATTAAATAATTTTTATCTTATAAAATAATAAAAAAAAGAAAAAAGAGGCAATAAAAAATAAATAAAAAATATTTGATAAATAAATGAATTGAAAAGTCATAAAAATAAAAGAGATAAATTCATAATTCAACTAATCACTAATATTAATTATCACTAATATTAATTAGGATTTAAGGTTTAGTATTTAGAGTTTGGTATTTAGGATTTAGGGTTTAGAATTTAGAGTTTGGGGTTTAGAATTTAGAGTTTAGAATTTAGGGTTTAAGATTTAAGGTTTAGAATTTATTTAAACATATTATTAAAATATTTAATATGAGGGTTTGTTTTAAATTATTGAGTTATTTTAACCGTTAAATTAAATGAGAGATAATAAATATCAAATAAATGAGTAAAATAATAATCGTGAAAATATGGATAAATGAGATAATTTAATTTGTAGAGATAGAGAAAAAAATTATTTAACAAGAGGAGAGAGAAATTAATTAATAAGAGGAGAGAGAATATTCTACAATCGTGTTTTAATTATTATTATATTTTTATTTATTTATTAATTCCACATGTCTGGCCACGTAGACCATCGCGCTCTCAGTCGTTGTCTCAAGTCGCGCTCTCTATCATTCCTCTATATTAATATTTTTAAGTCTTTTTATCAAAATATAACAATCTTAAAATCATCACTAATCATTTGAAAACCGAATTATTTAAATAAACTAAATCCTTTAGACAACTCTAAGAAAACTGTTCTCCCAAAAACTAAAAGTTGATCATAGAAATATAATGAAGTTTTTTGTAGTAGAAGGATATGATGTAAAAAAAAAAGTAAAGGCTTAAAGTAGACTGCTGCACTTCAAACAAAATATATAAGAAATTTTATTAATTTGGTTTGTTGAGTTTTGCCAACTTTAATAAATTATATACTAGTACTATATAGATCATATTTAGTCTACATACATGCATCCATATTTTTCAGACAAATATTAATAATATTAAAAAAGAATATAATTGACTTTGTTCATGAAATTTTAATTAATTCATTATATGTTGTTTGTTCATCCTTAATTTCACAGTCACATTGGCAATTTATTGTATAATATATTTCTGTTTGTTCTAAACTTCCATTATGAGTTTCTAATTAACTGTTTGATTGCCTTGAAATTTATAGTAACAAATTAATGCAATCATTATATATATATTGTGACATCCACGTGTACCTTGAACATCTTTTCCATTGAATTTTTTTTTGTATTTTTTTTTCAGCCGAATCGGTGGGTGGTTGAATGAAAAACGTGTTGAGAGAACGATCCTTTGGCAGATGATGAATGGTTTTATGAACGATTTGAAAATGATTAATTTGGTCTCATGAAATGAAATGAGTAAAGAATTATATATAGAGGTTTGGCGTGTATATATGAACCAGCTCATGAAATGAAATATGTAGCAGAATTATATATATAGATAGAGTTTGTGTCATGAAATTGAAGGTTGTAGTCTTAACAACTAAGTATGCAATTATTTGCTTATTTTCAGTTGAGAGTAAGATTCCATTTCGTTTTTTATAGATTATGTCTATGATAAAAATAATGATGTTATTTGAAAACAGAGCCAAAAGTTGATCTTAGAATTAGAAGTGATAATAAAGTTATTTGAATCCAGTGTAGGAAAAAATTAATCATCATAGTTATAAGCATCAATATCTTAGTGGGCTCATACCAGAATTCAGATTGAATGGGCTCAAAACCTAAGACTCTGCTCCTATTTCTTCTACCATTAACTTGAAAATTGGAATGTCAGTTTTTCTTTTAAAAATGTATATAATTCTAGTGGGCTAGATTTTCAGAATTCTAAGTATTGGGCTAGCTTTTGAAATCAAATAATGCACCTATATCTTATGATTTGGACTCATTAGTGGTGACTTTATTTTTCCTATGCTTGGTCTCATTTGAAAAGAGAAAACATTATCCAAAACATCATAAAATCTAGTTACTCCTTTTTTATGGCAACAAAATTATTCTTCTACCAATTCTTCTTAAATTACAAATATTAGGTTGAGTTTTGTGGCTTAAAAAATGATGAAAAAAATTATTCAAATAAGTGAACAAAATTTAAAGAAGATTAACTATGATATTATTAATCAGGTTAAATAGGATGGACACTAGAGTGTTAATTTTGAAAATAAAAAATTGAAAGGGAATTGTAATTTACCTTGATTTTGTCTCTCTCATACAAAATAACTAGCTATCTTGAAAATGTTTTAATTTTTCACTTTTTGTTTATTTATTTGTTTTTTTTATTAACTTATGATAGTTGGTGTCATAACTTGATTTATAATGAATAATGAATTATTTTAGTTATTTAAAAAGGGTTTTCATCTACATTTGCTTGCCTTTCACTTATGAAATTTAGGTGGTTAATTAGTTAGAATATAATTTGAGTGTTAAGAGCAAAACAATATTATATATAAAGAGTCTCTTTCTTCAAACTTACATTATAAGAATCAAAACAAACTCCATATATAGTTGTTAGGATGGACCTAACATTTTATTTTGTTTGTTTCTATTGGAACAACCACCACAAGTGATTAAACACACTCACAAAAAAGGGTCTAATGAATTAATGGTCTCAAATCCTTACAATTGAAGTTACAAAGGTTGTTATTGTGCATAGCTAACTGATATCTCAACCACAACCCAACTGTTTTTTTAAGAATGAATGGTATGATATCACATTTTTATTACACTTTCTACATTTCTTTCATTTAAATGGAGTGCACCCAATAGAATATACAAATGGAAAGTGCAAAAGTATTGGTATGCATCAATAATATTTTAAATAAATCACTATTTTAAATGAAAATAAATAAATTTTATAATTATGATAATCAAGAAAAATAAATGAATGTAGTAGCATAGTACAATTTTTGTTTTGAATTTAGAAGACTAGAATGACACCTTAAATCATAACTTTTTATTTATAATATATGACAATTTTGTAAAACAAAAGATTAAAATTTTGGACAAAGACAAAGGGACTGGATGAGAATCCACTTGTGTTTCACAATCTTGTTTGATTGATTGTGTAATGAAGTGTCTTAAATCTATTTTTTTTTGGTCAGGTTCTATAATGGTTAGTATTATTACAGATATGTCATTACTTTTGTTAATCAAGTTATATAAATAGTTTGAGAGTGTTTGTTATAAAGTGTGGTAAAAAGTGAGAGAGTTAAAAGGTTTCTTGAAGAGATCTTTAAAACTGAAGAAGTCTGTAATCTGATTTATCTCATTATAGTGTATTAAAACTCGAGAGTCATTCTCTCAGACTAGGACGTAGGCATCAATCTGAAGCCGAACCTAGTATAAAATCCTTGTGTTCTTTCTTTCTGATTAATTTTCCGTACAGATTGATTAAAGTTTAATTTTTTAGTTCAAAATATTCCCCCTTTACCATGGTTGTTGGTGGGTTTATAGTAGGGTAAATTAAGGAGTCGATAAAAAAATTCGCTCTAATGCACAAAAGTAACATTCTAAAGTTTTTGTTTGTTTTCCGTTTCTTGTGTGGATAAGGCCTATGTTATAGAGTATATAACTTCGATCGTAGGGATCAATTTCTAGTCGCATAGCTTCATAATAATTCTGTAAAGCTTCCGCATAATTTCCTTCGGATTGAGCCGACATCCGTTACGGTCGTTATTCGATTAAAAAATCTCCATTCTAGACACTAATACAATTAGATTTGTTCTTTATAGACAAACTTAGAATTTGTGTCTCACTCGTTTATATTTAGTTGGACTCATGATCCACTCGCACTCAGATCATGAGAGAACTAGTTTAGATAATAACATCAACCATACATGACATGTCAAATAGATATTTGATTTTAAATAATTTGAATGGGTGGAAGTAATAAAATGGACTTTCATTGTATTTCCTGGTAAGCCTCATTAATTATGTACATTAAGAGTTAATCCTATCAATATATAATAAAAAACAATATAATATAATGATTTAAAAGTTACATTTAAACGAGTCTTTAAACGAATAAATTTGTGTGCTGACGAGCTGAATATCTAAAATCTCAAAATTTGAGTCAAATTTTTAAGTTTTGAAACGAGTTCAATTTCGATTAGTTAAGACTACCGAACGAGCTCGACGAGTTTACAGTTTGTGAGTTCATTTATGTCCCTAATTTTTTAAGATAAAATTAAGGGTAAAATAACATTAAACTTAATCCCTTAATTAAAATGAAATAAAACCCCTGAAGATCATACAATTTCTAATGGGGGAAAGAGTCTAGTGTAAGATCAATCTTCTGCACACTTTCTTGGGCCCTACCTACTTTTCCTTATATATATTTTTAGAACCAGAAGCTTATGATTACATGTTTGATATCCGTTAGAGCAAAAGAGAGAGCGTAAATGCCACTTGTCTCTTCATTTCATTTTCATAGGTCTCTCTTTGTTCTTCTTTATCATTGTCTCAGCAGGCTTCAATAATCATTACCATCTTCATTCTTTCCCACTCCATCAACACAGTTCCCATCTTTCTTCACTTATTACCCCCATTTCCCAAAACCAAACATGGTTAAACAACAACAGTTAACCTTCATATGGTCATGGATAGAGCTTTCTCTCATCACCATCTCAACCGGAGCTTTTCATTGAATTCAACCAAGTCCAAGTCTAACTCCATCTCAGGATTAGCTGATTGGGTCACCAAGTCATTCGGAAATCTCCATTCAAGAACCAAAAGACATGACTTTAAGGGCATTCTGGTGAATAACTCTGCTTATTCAGAACCCAAGATGGAGTCTTTAGATTATGATAATAATATAGAAAAGATTGATTCAGAGGCTCAATGTAGTATTAGTAGTTCAGACGATTCTTCTTCACCCCCCCAATCAAAGAAACAAGGGCCATCACTTTCAGGTAGTAACCCTTTTTAATCAATCTCTGAATCTTTTCATACCTTTTAAGAAATTGACTGTATTAATCAATTGTTGTGTTTAGAAGATGAGATGATGAAGGAAAGATTTGCAAAGCTTCTATTGGGAGAAGATATGTCTGGAAATGGAAATGGAGTTTGTACTGCTTTAGCTATTTCAAATGCCATTACTAATCTTTGTGGTATGCACTTTATAAATTTAACATCAAGATTCAAGATTGATCTTGGTCTGTCATTTGTTTCTTAATTAACCCTCTTGATCTCGATCTGTTTTAGCCACATTGTTTGGGCAAATATGGAAACTTCAGCCTTTACCCATTGAAAAGAGATCAATGTGGAGAAGAGAACTCGAATGGCTTCTTTGTGTTAGTGACCATATTCTCCAATTAATGCCATCTTTCCAGACTTTCCCTGATGGAACTAAGCTTGAGGTTTATTCATAATACTTACTTATAGTTCCATTCCCAGTTGAGAAAACAAGATTATTAACAAAGTTAACTTTCTCAGATTATGATTTCGAGGCCTCGGTCAGATCTCTATGTCAATCTTCCAGCCTTGCGTAAACTCGACAACATGCTTCTTGTGAGTAATCAAATCAAATTGAATCTGTTTTCCTTTTGTAATTATTAATGAGAGTGTTGAATGTTCTGTTGTTTGCAGGAAATATTAGACAGTTTTGAGAATACAGAATTCTGGTATGTTGATCAAGGAGTTATAGCTCAAGATGATCAAACAACAGATGGGACTTCATCTTTTCGAAGAGATCATCTTCCTCGGCAAGAAGAGAAATGGTGGCTACCAGTTCCTCGTGTTCCTCAAGGAGGTCTAACCGAGAGCTCGAGAAAGCATTTGCAGCATAAACGCGACTGCACGAATCAAATTCTTAAAGCTGCAATGGCCATCAACAATGTTACTTTAGCTGATATGGATGTCCCTGAATCTTACTTAGACAGTCTTCCAAAGGTAAACTGAATTCTAAATTATGAAATCACTTTTTCAAATAATTCACTTTGGACTTAAAAGATTTGAATTGAAATTTGTTCTAGAATGGAAAGGCCTGTTTGGGTGATCTTATCTATAAATACATTTCGTCCGAGCAATTTTCACCAGAATGTCTTTTAGACTGCCTTGATTTAACCTCGGAACTTCAAGCCTTAGATATAGCCAATCGGGTTGAAGCCTCGGTTTATATATGGAGAAGGAGAATTGGTTCAAACTCGAAAACCTCAAAGTGGGAAATGATGAAGGAACTCATGCTCGATATTGAAAGACGAGAATTACTCGCAGATAGAGCGAAAACTGTGTTACTTTGCCTTAAGCAAAGGTTTCCCGGGCTTCACCAAACAACATTGGACATGTCAAAAATCCAATACAACAAGGTTATTTTTTTTTGCAAATAAGTTGTTACATTAACTTGAACAAATAAATTGCAATAAACTAACACACATAAATGTTTTTCTTTATAGGACGTTGGAAAATCGATATTGGAGAGTTACTCGAGAGTTCTCGAAAGCTTGGCATTCAATATCTCAGCTAGAATTGACGATTTACTTTATGTTGACGACATGGTGAAGCACTCGGATATTCAATCGACGATGATGTCATCGAGAGTTGGAATCCCGTATACAGTTTCAAAGATGAACGTTTCAAAAAAGACAACAGTTAACTTATCGCCAATTGCTAAACCGTTTAAAAGTCCTGAAAATGGGATCGGAGTGAAAAAGGTTCTGACAGATTATTTAGCGGAGGAAGCGAGCGTAACGCGACAAGGATCGACGAGCACGGAGGGTTCATATTCGGCTAGCTCGAAAGATTCAATGTGGGAGGAAGAATGAAAGTTTGTTTATTTCTTTTGTAGAATGTGTGATGTAGATTAAATCTATCTTAATGATGTTTTGTGCTTTCTATAAGATAATGAATAATGAATAGATAATATTGTCTTCTTGTCCCTTTTAAATTTCATGCTTTGTGTTATCATTAACATCACATTTTGGTACTAAAGCTAATTAGTACACTTTGTACAATAAAGCAATATCATTGATATTATTGTATTGATTATTTTACTTATTTTTAAATGTTAAAGTTTGTATTATGCTTTAAAAATCTTTTGTAGGGTTTATGAGTTTTCAATGTATAGTACTAAGGTTGGGTGAGATGGGACAAAATCTTATCTCTTTTGCTTACTACTAGCCAATGGAGTTGGGATAGAAAATCAGTCTTAAATAAGAACAAGAAAAAAAATGGACCATCTTTTTGTGCTCATTAATCAAAATCTTGAACATAATGGTGATGACAAAGCTAAAGGTGGGAGATAGTACATTCAATTATTGGCTGTTCTTCATTGTGTTTGCGACAACTCGACTCTTAGGCACATGAACGTCGTTACATGTCAAATTCAACACCTAGGGTTGCAAATTCTTGGATGTTGCTCCAAAACCAGCTAAAGGACTGTGAGATGTGTACTCATGTTGGCTATAAAGGACCATTTTGTATCATTCATTAGAGTTTAACTTCAAAACTTGAATGAAAAGTTTAAAAGTTCACAGTTTGTAATAAATACAAGAGCCCTAATTTCCCAACACAACTTCTATGAGCACCTTCATTGGATTCAAGTTATTTGAAAAAATCAAATTTGTTATTCAAATCCACCTTGTTTTGTTGGGTAATGAAAATGTGTGATACTAGAGGCTATTTGGCTGAAAAAACTTGATAATTTTGAAATTATATAGATAAACAACCAAAATGTGTAATATTTAAAGTTATTTAAGAAACAAATTTATATTTTAACATTATTAAAATAACTAAAATGGTTTAAACAAAAATCACATAATTAATTCCATAAATACAATGTATATTTAAAATAAAATATCCTTAATTTAAAATCATAAGTAAATAGTTGTCTCTATACTATGAACATGTAATTTGAAAACATGATAACCAGTGTAAATTGTTTTAAATAGGCTTTAAAATGACTTATCCCAATCTTTCAAAAATAGCACAAGAAATTGATGTCCCCTTGTATAAATCTTTCAAGAAATAAAGTTGAGCATAGAATTAAATAAAAGACAACATAGAATAACTGAAGTTATATCAAAACAAGTCTAAACATAAAATCAATAAGATTCTTTCAAAACT